>NC_061514.1:27893450-27909368 GCF_022539505.1 Lolium rigidum | reverse complement strand
TATATCTAGATATAAATCTAAGTTAGCGACACGAATTATAAAATGGAGGAAGTAGTCGGAGAAGAAATGTGCAGACACGGCCTCGTCTGCATGCGTTGGTGCGTGCTTGGCTGCAACTTGGGTTTGTGTACTATTCAAACTAAACGGAGCTTGTCCAAAAATGTTCTTCAAAGCAGCGTTAACGATCACAAGAAATGACAAATTATCAGCGCGAACAAGAACCGCAATAAATTCAGATGCTACATATGCACCATCAATTATCCCAAAAAAAAAATATAAAAAGAAGTGTTCTACCGACCAACGTCTAGAGCGACGGCGACGTACGGCTGCAGCCGGAACCGAGGCCGCACGAATGATTGGTTGCTAGCTTAATCATAAGCTCGATCGCAAGCTGTGCGCTTAAACAATGGTGGCTGATCTCGTGGCCGTGCTCTCGGATGCTGGCTAGACGTGTACCCACGCCTCCGACTTCCCGCGCGCATACGCCTCTCTCGCTCATCATTTTCTTTCAGGTCACAACTTACAAATATGTTGGATTTTTAATTGCACGTGCAAGCTGATTTGGTTCCGGCCATATACTGGTCAACACTCAACGCACGCCGATGGCAATTTCTGATCATGGAGTTTTGTCGTCTAATTAACTAACCATGAAAGGGCCATGCGTGCTAATTAAATCGACAACTAATCAAGATCAGTCCTAACCCACGAAACGTCCCCAGGCACCCCAGAAACCCTAGCTCCTCCCGCCGCCGCCGCCGGGCAAAGGCCGCGGGGCGTGGCGGCGGCGGTGGGCTTCCCTCATGGTGCGACGAGGACGGCGGCTGGGTCCTCCCCTCGATGCAGCGGCGGCGGCTTCCTGCCTCCCGATGGGGGGGGGGGGGCGGCGGTGGACTTCCGGCCTCCCGTGTGATGGCGGGGCGGTGGCAGTCGGAGGATGGAGGGGCGATGGTGGCCTCTGTGCTGCGGCCTCCCGGCGCCGGCACACCGGTGGCGGCTGGTGGTGGGATGGCGCCATCCCCTCCGCTTCTCGCCGGTGCGAGGGGGTGACCTTGGGATTCTCCCGCGGTACGAGGACGCCCGGGGCAGCAGCCTCGGGTTCGACGGTGGAGGCGGCCTTCTTCTTCGTCGGAGGTGGTCGGCCGGCTGGTAGTCCCGTGTGGGTGATCATGGGATCTCGCACGTGTCTCCGGCGATGGTGATCTAGTCCGGGGTGTCATGGCGGCCGGTGAAACCGAGCCTTGACCTCGGTCTTGGCGGATGATGGCGACGTCGGCCGACGTCGTTACCTTGTCGAAGGCGTCATCTTTGCCCGTCTTGGCACTACACTCGGCGAGTTGGGGATGCGCGGCCGCCGGTGAAAACCGTGTTCCGACCTCGGTTGGCGGACGATGGCGACGTGTCGCGCCGCTACCTTCTTGAAGGCATCGTCGACGCAGTCTGCGGTTTCTCACTCGTGCTGCTCCGGGGGAAACCCTAGGTCCGGGTCTCCCGGATCGGATGATGGCGGCGCGCCCTGTGTCGTTCTACCGCTTGGGGCATCGTTTTTGGAGCAGCTGCTGGATGTTGGCGATTCTCGGTGGAGTGGTGTTCATCTACCACTTTGTTGGCGTTGAGTCTCAGTGGCATGGTGCTGCAGGGTATTGACGACAGATGCGGGATGATGTATACGTGCAGGAGGGTGGAGCCGTCTGGTGTCATGGTGGCATCGACGGCAGGTCTTGCAAGGTTAATGCGATGATCTCTCTTGAAGATGGAGTCGAGGAAGACGGCGGGAGCAACTCCTGTGGCGTGTGTGTTGACGTGCGCTGAGAGTCTGCTTGACTGGATGTGTTTCTCACCTGCTATTGGGCGGTTTGGGAAGGCATTTAGTTTTGGATGATGTGAGTTGGTGTATTGTCACCCTCTTCATCCCACTGTAGGTATAGTAAGGTTGCTTCGAGTTTGATCTTTTGTATTGTTTCTTGTAAGGTTCGTGAATAATCTAATAAAAAGCCGTGTGCATCCTTTGGATGCAGAAGCTGGAGCGATATTTCCCCCATTTCAAAAAAAAAAACTAATCAAGATCAGCAACGCATCCATGCGAACTTTCCAGCAGGATCCCGAAAACGAGGTTGTAAAATACGCATCTTTGTGATCAGGATGACATCGACAATGGCCGAATTAATTGACCAGATTAAGTAATGTTTATGCAATTGTGGTTGTGTTACTCATCCATTTGAGCAAAAAAAACACACTTCCGATTTGTTCGTGGATATTCACAAAGATTTGGAGTATATATGATGTGGTTTGTACAAAATTAATGTTTGTTGAGCACTCCGAGGCTTTTAAAATATGCTGATAATGTTCCCAATTTACTCATCTTTTTCTTCACAATTGAAACTACAAGTAGACTTGGAATCTATTTATATACAAGGGTATTATTTCTTCAGTTTAGATTTAGTACAAATACTAATATCAATCAGCTATTTATAACAAACTTTAATATTTATTTATTATATGTAAATCAATGTGGCATTAAATCACACAGTGTTATTTTCATTGATTCAACTTTAGCTTATACATACTATTTTATGTTGTTAACATAATTGAAATGGATACATAGATATACATTGTGCTAAAGTGTAATTATATTTTGTCATGAAGAAAGAATACAATATTGATTTAAACATTTTTTACGGAACTAAATTATATTAAGCAAAACATGCAAAGACGACACAATAACATTAAGCTATGGAAAATTTTGTGCCAATATCTTATTAGGTGTTTGTGTATATTGTTATATATATATTCTAATATCCTAGGAGAGTACAAATCTAACAAATATCTAGTACAGGATTGTAGATAAGAACAGTCCAGTTCAATATGCAAAAAAAGGAAACCAGTTACTAGTACTATGAACTTGTAAAATGTATGATATGTCAATTAGTAGTTTTCTGTGGAATTGTCTTCTCGCTCTATCTCCTTTGGAGCTTCGTCTCCTCGGCTCTACTCGATTAATTTTTTTCACGCAAGCAACAAAAGCTAATATTGATTTGCTTTATTTGTCACTAGTCCTCAGAGTGAGAAACATAGTGAAACTTTTTTTATAGAGTAACACCTTGCCTATGCACAAATCAGATGCACACATCGGTTAAAAATAAAGAAGATAGGAAGAAAAAGATGTAGGGATGAAATCTCATAGGGCAAAGTATATGTCAAAGCGATCAATGGAAAACTCCAATGGTGAAGATGGCTCAATCCAGTAAACTATGCTGCCACCCATGCTTGCTAAAACTATCTTTCGCACTGCTAACTCTCCAAGCTTCTTGTTTTCCATATTTACTATCTTTTCGTGTTTTCAAATAGAGATAGTTAAATTAACCAAGAATAAAAGGTCTACTAATTTTCTTGCGTTTTCAACTAAGAGAAAGATAAATTGAGAATAATAAGTCAATTAAGACAAAAAAATAAATTAACTGAAGAAAACATTTCTCCTACAATAACATTGAAAAAAGATTGATACCTTCGATTCAGATTATGGATACAATATAAAAGATTTTCTTTTTCTAAGAGACCGTCGGTTTATATTGAACCGGGAAATATATGCTTAGAAAGATCAGTTCTAATGGGACTTCTAAACGTTTGTAAAATCCCTTCTATTTATTTTCCTGCCAATCACTGAGTAACACTGAGTAACATTGTGCAGCCTTATCTAAGTAATTGTGTTTGGGCGGAATTGTTACAAACATTTTATTGCAAAGACATGACCAATTTACATCCTCCCTGTAGCTACAGATATACTAGTATAGATAGATCATGGTTCATGGGTTCAAATAACAATCACCACATCATTTTCTCGTAACCATCAGAAGAAACAGTCATCGGAGGATCGTGCAAAGCTCGGGTGGATACACTGATTCAGCTGGTAAGCACATACTACCTAATCGATCGAGGCTGCGATGATAAAACAGGAGCCTCGAACACGCGCGCCGGCCGGCGGCGGCTAGAAGAGCTCGAGGCCGGCGGCGAAGTCGTCCCAGGCGGCGCCGCCGGTGTGCGTTCCGTTGCCCCCATCCCACGGTGTCGCGAGCCAGTCGTAATTATCGGGACCCGCCTCCGCTGGCCACGGTAACCCTGTGGGCGCGGCCGCGTAGCCGCCGAGTCCGAGGTCGAACTGCGGCAGGAAGACGGCGCCGTCGCTGAGGAACGGGAAGAAGGGCGCCGCCGGGAGATGGACCGGCCGGAACGTGTCCTCTGCCGACGGTGAAGCGGAGGAGGGCGAGGGCTCGGCGGACCTGCGGCGCTTGCTGCCGTTGCCACTGCGTCGGCATGCACCCCCGACGGGCACGTTGCGCAGCGTGCCGCCCTGCGTCCAGTAGCGGCGGCAGGCGCGGCAGAAGTGGCGCGGCTGCGTGGTGCTGTAGTTGTTGTAGTAGCAGAACTTGGTGTTGCTGGACTTGCACCGCGGGCACTCCAGCTGCTGCTGCTGGCCCTGGCTGTTCTTCCCCGCCGCGACGCCGTCCTGAAAAGCCAAGCAAGCCGACCACCGCACGGATCATCAGTTCAGTATGCCACTTGTTTGTCAGTCACAGCTGACACCATGCCAAGCGTAGTGGAGACAGTGATTGAGCAGTGACTGACCTGCGGGAGCGGCGGCGCCTCAACGTCGGACACGGCGGCATGTGCAGCGCGCTTGGTACCGGCGTTGGTGGTGCTGGCGGGGAGCAGCGAGGCTGAAGCTGGAGCCATTGTTTGCTGCCGTACGATCAGAGCGCATGCCGTGTCCGGCCCGCGCGTCGGCCTAAAACAGCGTGGTCACCACCTCTCTCGATCACACTCTCGAAAAGAGGAAACCGAGCTAGGAGAAGCAAGAAATGAGCGAGAGGTAGCGGTCAGTCCGAGCTGGATGGGCGGCAATCAGATGAGATGAGAGTGCGTCGATGGAAGCGGTTGGGTATTGGTCGTGTCCTAGTACCGGCCTGCTGGGTCCTATATATAGAAGGGTGTGCCTATGTATATAGAAGCCGGCGCGGCGAGTGGAGCCCGCTGGTGACGCGGCACTGCACGGCGGAAGATTGAAGATGCTCTTCTTGTGCGTTAAGGTACCTTCCTCCACCAGCACCACCATCCCAAGTCGTTGGCATGGCATCACATTGGCACCAGATGGAGGCGGCGAGCGATGTAGGCGCGTCCTCGATGATGGGCCGTTGCTTTTACCGAGGAGACTGGAGAGTTCCCGGTCCTCGATCGACCATGGTGGATGGAATCTTGCAAGTTGCTGCAACTAACCAGCATGTCCACCCACGCGCGCTCACGCTGTTCGTCCAATTGCTTATGCTAGTTACGGACGGTTCCGCGATCGATGTCATCTGGCGCCGCCACTGCGGCGCACGGCGCCCGCCCCGGAGTGACATGGTATTTGCGTGGAGGCGTTAACGACTGGCACGATCCCGATCGGGTCACCGTTAGTGGGGACTGGGGACGGAACCGCCGGAGCGATAGTCGGGCGGCGGTCGTCGTACTCGGCGGTCGCGTCAGGGTGACTCGGCGCGGGGCCCCGGAGGTTGGCGAGGCGAGAGAGAGCTTGTCATCTGGATGAAGAAATGGGGGACATGGTCGGTGCCGCTTTTTCCACGGGCCAGCGTGCGGGGGCCACTGTCGCCATCGCCGATTCTGTCGTCTCCGGCAAGATTGATTTCTGACCGCATATGCGTGTGTCTGCTCGCCGCCTAGGCTGGCCGATGCTAAGCGCAGAGGGCCGGCGCAGTTCATGTCGATCGACATGCATGGTGCCTCCTCTCTTACGAGGCTGCTCAGCGTCGGCAAGAGTCGAGTCCTGTTTACCGCGCGGGTTTAGAATCGATTCTTACATACCCGCGCAAATTTAAAATTCTACTGTATCTGTATGTGTATGCGCCGTGATCGAGACGATTGAGAGCATCTCCAGTCGCGTCCCCCAAACCGTCCCCCAAACCGCGCCGAATCAAGCGTTTGGGGGACGTGTTTTGTTCGTGCCGCGTTTGGGGGACGTCGCTCCCCAGCCGCGTCCCCCAAACGCCGCCCCCAATCAGAAATTCAAATAGATGCATTCAAAGAGATCGTTCCCGTCGGTTCGTCGCGATCGAGTAGCGGCGATCGATCAAAGTACTGGGCGCGCGATCATATTACAGACCGGTGGTGCATGCAAATTAGAAGAAGGGGTTGGTCGACGGCGTCGTGTCCCGAGTCGACGCGAGGCCGTCGAGCACGACGACCTCGTCGCGATCTGCACGTTCACAGTGCATGGTGCGTCCGCTCCGTCGCCGACGCGGAGGCCGGCGCAGGTGTAGCGATAGAAGACGCGTCGGCCTGCTCTTCGCTGCGCTGCCGCTGCCGCCGATGCCGATGCCGCTGCCAGAGGCCGCCGCGTCCGCCGCCGCCATTTTGGCTTCGATGTCGTCGAGGATCGGCCTTTGAAGAAGTTGTGCGCCGCTCGCGTCCGGGGAGACATTCCCTCTCGTCGAGCGTTCTCAGCGAGGGACATGTCGTCCCTGCGTTTCTTGAGCTCCAGCTTCTCCTCTTGCCTCTTGAGCAGCTCCGCCCACCTTTCGTCGGCCTTCTTGTCGCGGGAGATAAAGGTCGAGGAGACGTCGGCGAGGAATTTCGTGATCGACGCCTGCGTCTTCTCAGACGACGCAGCATCGGCCAAGGCGGCCTTGGCAGCCTTGTTGCCGATGGGACGCCCTCGTCGACGTTGCCGGCCGGCGCGTCCAGATCAATGGCGTCCTTCCCCTTGGACAGCGACAATCGCGTCAGCCGCCATTTCTCGTTCCCTTTGAGCTTGCCATAGCAATGCATCAGCGCGAAAGACTTGTGACCTTCCGAGTACTTGGCGTACAATTCCATGGCCCGATCAAACTAACCAAAGGAAGCAGAGTCATTTCATCGAACACAATGTGGGCGCTACGGATTATGGAAGAAACGGTCGTACCGGTTGGCCGACGTCGGCGCCCGTGCTCGCCTCCGGTCTCTAAGTCGTGATGGTACCCATGGAAGGAGTTCACCGACGCCTGGATGATGGCCCATCGCGTCGACATTGCCTTCGGCTCCTCTTCATTGTCACTTTCCGGTAGTCGTCGTGATGAGCTTGCGCTCATCGAACTCGGCCTTGATCCTCGCCCAATACTTCCCGCCTTTTTGGTTGGCGCCGATGATGGAGTCATGGCTCACCGTCGCCCACGACTCGCACGAACATTGATCTTCCGAGGCGTCCACTTCGGGCCTCGTGTGCCCGACGCCTTCTTCTTCTTCTTCTTCTTCTTCGTCCTCACGCCGTCCGCGTCTACCTCCACGAGATCATCGTCACCGGCACCCTCGTCGTCCTCTTCCTCGCCGCCCTCTTCGTCCTCATCGTCGTCCTCCTCGTCGTCCTCCACCCCGTCCTCTTCCTCGTCGTCCTCCTCCTCAACCCCGTCGTCCTCCTCGAGCACCGGCGCCGTCGTGCTCGAGCGGACCCCTGCGGCCGGTGAAAGGGCCGCCGTCCGGACCGGGTCCGGCTCCGCGTTGCTCGTACGCCGGGGAGTAGAGGTTGTTGGGGTTGAAGCCGCCGTGCGGCGGCGCATCCCTGGTAGTGCGGCGACAAGTTGGCGTCGCACCCGGGAGTGGCGGAGGGGCCGTCGTTGTAGAAGGCGGCTTGCGACGGAGAGAGACTCCCGGAACGTACACCGGCACGTTCGTACTATATGGGCTCGCGTTGGTGGCGGCGATACACCCGGCGATTATGTCGCTGGCTGCGGCGCGCCGCGGACCTTCTTCTCCAGCTCCGCCGCCCTCCGGTCCTTTCCGCTCCGCCGTCGATAGCTTCCGGCGCAGGCAATCTTGCTGCCATTCATCTTCGGTCATTCCTTCGGGCTTCTTCTTCGCAGCCGGCGCCTTCCGCGGCTTCGCGAACGGCGCTTTCGCCCCTATCGTCGCATTGCCCGGCGGCTTCTTGGCCGCTTTCTTCGCCATCTTTTTGGGGGCTGTCGGCGGCGCCATGGAATGGGGAGAGGGTAGCGGCGGCGGGTGCACGGCGGGAGGGAGAAAGAAATCGGCGGGATAGGAGAAATGAATCTGCGGCAGAATATGTTTTGGGAGGCCTGTGCGCGGCGGTATAGGCGCGATTTGGCGGGAGCGGCGGGATTTGGCGGGAGTGTGAGACGAATTTTCCCTGTGCCGCTGACGCGTCGGGCCCGCGTCGGTTGGCCTCGCTTTCGTTGTGTCCGGCGTCCCCGGAGCGTCCCCTGTGGGACGGGGACGGGCTCGGGGCGCCGGACACCGTATCGGGGCGCGCCGGACAAAAATGGGCTTTGGGGGACGCGGCTGGAACGCTTTTTTTGTCCGGCGCGCCCAAAATCGCTTTGGGGACGGTTTAGGGGACGCGACTGGAGATGCTCTGAGACTCTTTTAAAAGTTTGGTCAATGCTGTGTTGGCCATGCGATCTCATTTTCATCTCTACTATCGTGCAAATCATCTTTTTTTCTTTCTCCCTTGTGCTATTGCAAGAACTACTTGGGTTGTGTTGGTGCCTGTGGGGGCTAATAGTTGCCCTTCGAATAGGTGGAAGGCTCTAGCCTGGTTATATGCCTATATGTCTGCAAATAGGAATTTTTTACCTTGTTAATGGCTGTTATCTTCTGGTTCATTTGGCAGAAACATGATAACCTTTGAGGGTTATGTGCTTAAGAATCATGTTATAATAATTTGCATTGTGTGTTCTTTCTTGAATTATTGGCTAGGTCTATACGATGAGGCTGATGCTGGGAAGATCAAGGAAGGGGCGAAGCTACTGATGAACAAGGTGATGCATCTGACCCTGAACATCAACGCAAGTGATGTTGCCACTCAGGATGGTTCCAATGTTCTAATGATTCAAGCTCCTCGATGTTGATGCTCTTTAGTTCCCTGGCTGTTGTGTGGTTCTTTTTTGTTGTTGTTGTGTGGTTCTGGTGTTTGAACTTGAAATAACTAAACTATGTGGGTGTGTTGTTCTTAACTTCTCGTTAGATGTTGTTGTAGTGTTGTTAGGTTTTTGTCTCGTAATGGATGCTCGATTTCGAGCCTCTTTGTCGTTCCCTTTTTGCTGTGTGGGTGTGTTCAGCTGAACTCTTGTATTTCCGTTATGTTGCAGTAATGGAAAGGGGTAGCCCGTTGGAAAAAAATCTCTACTATCGTGCAAACATCAACACATTACATCAGACTGCGACTTGACAAAAAAAATCTTGTGTGATCAAGTCTATAAAATAGTAAATAATTCACGACACCCGGTTCTTTATAGACAACCATGGACGTAGCCGCTCGATCCGCACAACATTACAATCTAAAAGTGGACATGTAATTCGAGTCGAGCCATGACTAGGTTCCACTCGTTCAAGGTTGCTCAACTAACAAGCTTCCTGGCTTGATCCGTACAACTAATTAAATAAAAACTCACGAGTTTGTTTTGTCTACCTCGACCAAAATGTTTACTTGCAGTACCATACGTGTCCTAAATATTTGGTTATATCTGATGCAATAATCGATACAATCAATGACATGATGCAACATCATCGCTGAGAGCATATTATGTTAGGGCTTATTTTTGCAAATATGCATACTATATTGGCTTGAATGGCAATGATGCCTTAATCTTTACAAAGCTAAACGATTACCCGGTAAACTCCAACATGTTTATCGATTAAAACTGAAACTCACTTCGCCTTGTTTTACGGGGAGTTCGAGTTTCGAGTTTTAGTTCCAAGGTATGATTTCAAATGGTACATGTCGTGCGAAAGTTGCGGCATGTACCAGTGCGAGATGAGTTACGAGTGGCGGGGAGAAAGTTGCCGAGTGCTACAGGAACAGGATCAGTAGACGATGTATCCACCCCTCACTTTGGATATAAATACTTATTTATGCTTATACTATTATTGATCGTATATTGATTACAAGGTTTAAGTGGCCGGCTTAGGCTTATCGTCAAGCGCTAAGGCAGATCTGTTTGTCTTATTGGTTCTCACTACTTCTCTCGTCCCGCGCTACCTTATAAGTTTGGTGGTGCATGGCTTATATGGTAACCCGAGTTGGTACAGGCATCGAAGTCCTAATACGAGTCGACCTATGCTACTTCTATTCTATGGCAAGTCACCACGGCGTCTTGGTCGCTAACTCCCTCGAACTGGCTTAGCATGAGGCGGACCAAGTCTCTTCTCGTGCAATCCTAGCTAGGAAGTGCTCGTAAGTAGGCAACAGATCTCCCTTGTCATCGGGACCGGCTTCACCATGAGACTACATGAATGGTATTCCTACATCAGTATGCCCAAATTTATTTCTCAAAATTTCTAGTCAAATCTAATGTAAATGCTAAATTTTGGTTAAAAGTTATTATCCATTTACATTTTGTTAAAAGTTATATTTATTATTGTGGAGTAAGACAGATTATCTATTTCACCTGAGAAATAGTACTAGAAAAACAAAAAATAATATTAATAAATTGTAAACAAACATAGCACCCCTGGAGAACAAGACCGCACATTGGCATATGTGTAACACGTGTGGGTCAGGAATCGATTCGTGTGAACGTGAGGATGCATAGAAGCGGCCATCAGGTGCGGCTATCTCGATCAGTTCGTGTTGCCTCTTACGGTGTAAGGGCATCTCCAACGGGGCGACCCATCCCGCGCCCGCGCGTCCGGATGGGTCGATCCGGACAAAATCCCGGCCCAACGCGGCGACGCACCGCAAAAGCGGACGGCCACGGCGTCCGGAACGACGCAAACCCGGCCCAAATATTGGCTAGGTTTGCGTGGCCGCGGATGGCACGCGCCGTCCGCTCGCGTCCGGGCGTCCGTCGCCTCGTCTCCTTTGGGCCCACTCGGCGGTGACCCGGGAGGGTATTAAATGGGGACCCGGAGGGGATCGCGGAACTCCACTCCAGTCCCCACTCCACTCCGCGAAACCGCCGCCATGGCCCCGAAGCGCGGTTTCGCTCCCGAGCCCACGACGACGAGGCGAGCGGCGGCCGCCGGCCTCCGCCGGCGCGCGCGGCCATCGGCAGCAAACCGAGGCGGCCTCCACATCGGAGAGGCCGCCCGCGGCGGCGCGGCATTGCCGCAACCGCCGCCGCCGCCTGCTCGAAGCCGAAGCCCGAGTCCTCGGAGGAGGACCCGGACATCCGCGCCGCCAAGCTCATCTCGGCGGCGAGGAGGAGGCCAGCCGGCCGGGCCTTCGAGATGCCATCCGTACCTCCGAGCTGGAGGAAGCGGCGCGGCTGGCGGAGGAGAGCGGAGCTGCGTGGGTGCTCTACGCCCGGGCCCGTCGGGCGCGACGGGACGAGGACGAAGCGGCGCGGCGGGAGGAGGCCGGGCGCCGCGCCGACCGAGGAGCGCCGCGAGGAGCAGCGGCGGCAGGAGGCCAGGCGTCGCGCGGAGGAGCGGCGCCGCCAGGAGGCCAGGCGCCGCGCCTGGCAGGAGAGGCAGCAGCGCCTCAGGGATCCGCGCCGCCGCTACCTCGGGTCGCTCCGGACCCCCACTCGGCCTGGGAGGAGGCCCTGTGGTCTCCGTGGCCGGAGTCCCCGGCGCGGTCGAGCCCAGCAGGTGCCTCGCCGCCGGGGACGTCGTCCGGCGACGACGACGACGCCGACTTTGCCCACGGGGGCTAGGCGGCGCACCGGCGGCCACCGCGCCGCCGACCAAACCCTACTAGAGGGTTTTTAGTTTAAATTTAAAAGCCATATAGGGCTTCTTTTGTCGATTATTTGCCCAAAAATAGGGCTATGTATAAATTTTGCCCAAAATAGGGCATATGTTTATGAAATATCGTTTAAAATTTCCGTGTTTCGTTTCTTTTCGTATTTGTCCGATTATGCGGTGCGTCCGCGCGTTGGACGCAGCGCGCGACCCAAACGGACACGCGGACGCGGGCCGCTGTCCGCGCGTCCGCTCGGCCACGCAAACGGCCCAAAACGGACGCGCTGGGCCATCCGTTTGGGTCGCCCGGTTGGAGATGCCCTAAACGGAGGTTGAGTGTGTTGCCAGAAGACTAGCTACGACCAGCAGCAGGAGCACAAGACTGAATACAGAAATGACACTTTCGGCGAAAACCCCTTGACAGTGGAGACATCGCACAGAATCATATTGATCGATCCACTGATGATTAATGCTAGCTTGGCCTGTTTACATTCTCTGGAATTGGGGTTAAACCAGAGCTCGGAAACGTAAACGTGCGCGCGGCAGCAACTTGTCCTAAAATGTTTTTTGAAAAGTGACGATCTGGAGAAAAGACAAAATATAAAAGCGCCCACAAAATCAGTTCAGATGACATGAACAGTTAATTATTAGCCAACAATTATGTATAGAAAAGGAAGTGTCCTACCGACCAACGTTTGAAGCGACGGCGACGTATGGAGTTGCTGATCGGTACCCGTGGCCGCATGCATGATTGGTTTGCTCCTAAGGGCGGCGCGACGCATTTCGGACGTCCCAAATGTCTGTTTGCGTCGCACGGCGGACGCGAAATAGATCGTTTTTGTCCGCGCGTCCATTTGCACCTAGGGGTGGCTCCAGCGGCCCGACGCATTTCCGCGTTTGCATCAATTTATGAAGTTTCCAAACAACAAAATAAGGAAATCAATGAAGTCATAGTTGTTACATTTAAATTTTTAAAAGTCTAGATGAAAATAATATAGTATTTCTCTAGGCATGATCTTCATGGCCAGCCAATGTCCACTGATGCATAATCAGATCCATCTGCAGCTGTTTAGAGACGTTCTCGTTAGTGACTTCTACATTGATATTTAGATACTCCTGCCAAGATGAAGCTCCAGGAAGTAGTGCCACCAGCTCACCTTGAAATTCCCGGTGGTTCTCATTGCGACCATCAGGACGCTCGTTCTCAACGATCATGTTGTGCATGATCACGTAGCATGTCATTACCTCATGCATGGTCTTCAGGGACCATGTTCTTGCCAGGTGATGGACAATTGCCCACCGAGCTTGGAGCACACCAAATCCGCGCTCCACATCTTTCCTGCAAGCCTCTTGCATCTTGGCAAACCTCCTCGTCTTCTTGGAGTTTGGATTACGGACAGTCTTCACCAATGTGGCACAGTCAGGGTAGATGCCATCAGCAAGATAATATGGCTTGTCATATGCATTTCCATTGATCTCATAGCTCACCCGGTGAGCTTTGCCTTGCATGAGCCGGTTGAAAACCGGTGATCGGTGCAACACATTGATGTTATTGTTGGAACCGGCCATGCCAAAGAACGAATCCGAAATCCATAAATCTTGAGATATGACAGCTTCAAGAATGACAGTTTTTCCCTCCTCATGCCCGCTGTACGCACCCTGCCATCCAAATGGACAGTTTTTCCACTCCCAGTGCATGCAATCTATGCTGCCAATCATTCCTAGGAACCCTCTAGACTCGTTGATAGACAGGAGCCGCCTTGTATCCTCAACAGTTGGCTCCCTACAGTAATACTCTCCGAACACGGCAATCACGGGTCGGCAAAACCTGTACATGGCCTCAAGGCAGGTGCTCTCACCCATTCAAAGATACTCATCGAATATATCCGCAGCCATTCCATATGAGAGCATGCGAATAGCCGCGGAGCATTTTTGGTAGGAGGTGAATGTGGTGACCCTGCATACCACTGCATGTTGTAGTATGTCAGTCATTGATATAACATTCACGAAGTACCAATCCGCAAATATTACATCCCTCAGAGTAGCACAACAGAACATAGCAGGTCCATAACTCATTCATTTATTATTACAAACCATGTGTACATATCATCACGGAGTTCCTCCTGGGTCCAGAGATCCAGGTGAACCCAGCTTAACTTACAATATAATAGTCTCAGCAGGTCATACATCTTATTCTACTCGAGCAGCTAAGTACTAAGTGTTCACACTGCTCGGTTACTACTTCTAGTAGGGTACTCTATGCTTGTTCTCCTTCGGACCCTCCCCGGCTCCGTAGACGATGAGGTAGTCCACTCCCTCTACACCTCCGGAGAGGTCTGGCTCTTCATAGCAGATCCCATCTGCTCCTTCTTGGCCATCGGTGTCCTCCTCAAGTCGATTCAGACAATCTAAGCAGGGGATTTAAGAGTGGTATGAGTACGAGCGTACTCAGCAAGTTCATATTAGGAAAGAGGTGTTTAATGCACCAGCTATGATACTAGACCAGAAAGTCTAATACCAATGCATGTTTTAATAACCATTTCTTCAAAAGGTTGCTTTTATTAATAAGAACTATGTTCGTCAGCCTTCACCGATTTACTAGAACTTCATGGAGTTCATTTCCGGCTGCGTTCACAGTTCCAAAACCCGGAACAGGGAGTGACAGATCACGATTCATTACACTCTGCAGAGGTGTGTTGCTTTACCCATAAGACATCTTAACCATGGTGCCAACCGGGCAGCTTTCCCGTCCACACTTCCTTTGGTGTGAGGCCCGGTATAAGGTCTTAGCCAATCATATTCCTCCGCTACCTCGCACACCCACCCTTTTGTAAGTCTGTCCTGCCCTTTATCTATGGAGAGACCGGCCCAGGCATTTGTTCTCCCCTATACCAATAAGGTAGACCGTTCCGAACAATTTATATGCCCTGCCCTATACACCATAGATAGACCGACCCGGACAACCCTTCCATCATAGACCGCATTACCGTGGGGAATTAGAAGGGGATCCCCTGAAGGAGATATGCCCTAGAGGCAATAATAAAGTGGTTATTATTTATATCTTTATGTTTATGATAAATGTTTATATATCATGCTATAATTGTATTAACCGAAACATTAGTACATGTGTGATATGTAGACAAACAAAGAGTCCCTAGTATGCCTCTTAACTAGCTTGTTGATTAATGGATGATTAGTTTCATAATCATGAACATTGGATGTTATTAATAACAAGGTTATATCATTGTATGAATGATGTAATGGACACACCCAATTAAGCGTAGCATAAGATCTCGTCATTAAGTTATTTGCTATAAGCTTTCGATACATAGTTACCTAGTCCTTATGACCATGAGATCATGTAAATCACTTATACCGGAAAGGTACTTTGATTACATCAAACGCCATCTGCGTAAATGGGTGGTTATAAAGGTGGGATTAAGTATCCGGAAAGTATGAGTTGAGGCATATGGATCAACGAGTGGGATTTGTCCATCCCGATGACGGATAGATATACTCTGGGCCCTCTCGGTGGAATGTCGTCTAATGTCTTGCAAGCATATGAATAAGTTCATAAGAGACCACATACCACGGTACGAGTAAAGAGTACTTGTCGAGAGACGAGGTTGAACAAGGTATAGAGTGATACCGAAGATCAAACCTCGGACAAGTAAAATATCGCGTGACAAAGGGAATTGGTATTGTATGTGAATGGTTCATTCGATCACTAAAGTCATCGTTGAATATGTGGGAGCCATTATGGATCTCCCGGATCCCGCTATTGGTCATTGGTCGGAGTGAGTACTCAACCATGTCCGCATAGTTCACGAACCGTAGGGTGACACACTTAAAGTTGGATGTTGAAATGGTAGAACTTGAATATGGAATGGAGTTCGAATATTTGTTCGAGTCCCGGATGAGATCCCGGACATCACGAGGAGTTCCGGAATGGTCCGGAGCATAAGATTCATATATAGGATGTCATTTTATGTGAAATAAAATGTCGCGGAAGGTTCTATGGAAGGTTCTAGAAGGTTCTAGAAAAGTCCGGAAGAAACCACCAAGGAAGGTGGAGTCCACATGGGACTCCACCTCCATGGCCGGCCAGCCCTAGATGGGGTGGAGTCCCAAGTGGACTCCACCATAGGGGCCGGCCAACCCCCCACATGGGAGGTGGAAATCCCACCTTGGGTGGGAGTCCTAGTTGGGCTAGGTTTCCCCTCCTATGGAAGGTTTTTGGTTCGGGTCTTATTC
>NC_061514.1:27847673-27893350 GCF_022539505.1 Lolium rigidum | reverse complement strand
TCATGATGAGCACCATTGTTTAGGAGCAAACCAATCATGCATGCGGCCACGGGTACCGATCAGCAACTCCATACGTCGCCGTCGCTTCAAACGTTGGTCGGTAGGACACTTCCTTTTCTATACATGCATAATTGTTGGCTAATAATTAACTGTTCATGTCATCTGAACTGATTTTGTTGGCGCTTTTATATTTTGTCTTTTCTCCAGATCGTCACTTTTCAAAAAACATTTTAGGACAAGTTGCTGCCGCGCGCACGTTTACGTTTCCGATCGTCCTGCGCTGACGATCTTAATTTTTCTTTTCTGAGCTCTGGTTTAACCCCAATTCCAGAGAATGTAAACAGGCCAAGCTAGCATTCATCATCAGTAGATCGACAATATGATTCTGTGCGATGTCTCCACTGTCAAGGGGGTTTTGCCGAAAGTGTCATTCCTGTATTCAGTCTTGTACTCCTGCTGCTGGTCGTAGCTAGTCTTCTGGCAACACACTCAACCTCCGTTTACACCGTAACAGGCAACACGAACTGATCGAGATAGCCGCACCTGATGGCCGCTTCGCTGCATCCTCACGTGCACACGAATCGATTCCTGACCCACACGTGTTAGGCTGGTGCCAATGCATCACCCGTTATAGCCTCGCCACGTCAGCTTTTATCCTCACTATCATCCCACTCTCACCTCACTCTCATCCTACGGTGCCAGTGCACGGGCTATAATGTCAGCTCTCACTTCTCTCTCCTCCCTACCGCCTCCCTACCGCCCCCACTAGCACCGCTATCGCCTCCTTCTCGCCCCGCTCTCGCCTCCAACGCGGGCTATAGGCGGGCGGTACCACCCCTACCGCCGGGCGGTGGAACCACCACCCGCCGCTACCGTCTCGCCCGTCTACCGCCCCGCTATCGCCTTGCTGCGGGCGGTATCGCCCGCGCTATAGCCTGCGTTGGCACCAGCCTTACACATATGCCAATGTGCGGTCTTGTTCTCCAGGGGTGCTATGTTTGTTTACAATTTATCAATATTATTTTTTTGTTTGTCTAGTACTATTTCTTAGGTTAAATAGATAATCTGTCTTACTCCGCAATAAATATTTAGAGCCGAAGGAAGTACGGCAAGCTTATGTATTCCGCTTTATTCCAGCCAACGTCTTCAACAAAGTTATCATAAAATCTTTCATTACATGTTAGGATTTTCAAAACAAAACGTAAATGGATAATATCTTTTAACCAAAATTTAGTATTTACATTAGATTTGACTAGAAACTTTGAGAAACAAATTTGGGTATACTGATGTAGGAATACCATACAGGTAGTCTCATGGTAGTCTCATGGTGAAGCCGGCCCCGATGATAAGGGAGATTTGTTGCCTACTAATGAGCACTTCCTAGCTAGGCTTGCACGAGAAGAGACTTGGGCCGCCTCATGCTAAGTCAGTTTGAGGGAGTTAGCGACCAAGACACCGTGGTGACTTGCCATAGAATATAAGTAACATAGGTCGACCCGTATTAGGACTTCGATGCCTGTACCGACTCGGGTTATCATATAATCCATGCGCCACCAAACTTATAAGGTAGCGCAGGACGAGAGAAGTAGGGAAAACCAATAAGACAAACAAAACCCACAACGCTTGACAATAAGCCTAATCCGGCCAGTTAAACCTTGTAATCAATATATAATCAATAATAGTACAAGCAGGAGTAAGTATTTATATCCAAAGTGAGGGGATGAATCTGGATACATTGTGTACTGATCCCATTCCCGGTAGCACTCGGCAATTTTCTCCCCGCAACTCGTAAGTCATCTCGCGCTGGTACATGCTGCAACTTTCGCACCACATGTACCATTTGAAATCATACCTTGGAACTAAAACTCGAAACTCAGAACTCCCAGTAAAACAAGGCTAAGTGAGTTCCAGTTTTAATCGATAAACGTGTTGGAGTTTACCGGGTAATCGTTTAGCTTTGTAAAGATAGAGGCAGCATTGTCCTTCAAGCCAATATAGCATGCATACTCGCAAAAATAAGCCAACATAATATGCTCTCACCGATGATGTTGCATCATGTCATTGATTGTATCGATTATTGCAGCAGATATAGCCAAATATTTAGGACACGTATGGTACTGCAAGGAAACATTTTAGTCGAGGTAGACAAAACAAACTCGTGAGTTTTTATTTTGTTAGTTGTATGGATCAAGCCGGAAGCTTGTTAGCTGAGCGAGCTTGAACGAGTCGAACCTAGTCATGGCTCGACTCTAATTACATGTCCACTTTTAGATTGTAATAATGTTGTGCGGATCGAGCGGCCACGTCAATGGCTATCTACAAAGAACCGGGTGTCGTGAATTATTTACTATTTTACAGACTTGATCACACCAGATTTTTTTGTCAAGATGATGCAGTCTGATGTAATATGTTGAAGTTTGCACGATAGTAGAGATTTTTTTTAAAACGGGCTACCTCTTTTCATTACTGTGACATAACGGAAATACAAGAGTTCAGCTAAACACACTCACGTAGCAAAAAGGGAACGGGAAAGAGGCCGCCCTCGTACCATCAGGAAACCCGCTGATAGATGCTCAAAATCGAGCATCCATTACGGGACAAAAACCTGACAGCACTACAACAACATCTAACGAGAAGTTCAGAACAACGCATCCACAGAGTTTAGTTATTTCAAGTTCAAACACCAGAACCACACAACAGCCAGGAAACTAAAGAGCATCAGCGTCAAGGAGCTTGAATCATCAGAACATTGGAACCATCCTGAGATGCAGTGCAGCATCACTTGCGTTGATGTTCTGGGTCAGATGCATCACCTTGTTCATCAGCAGTTTCGCCCCCTGCTCGATCTTCCCAGCATCAGCCTCATCGTATAGCCTTGCCTAATAATTAAGAAAGAACACACATTGCATACTATTGTAGCGGGATTCTTAAGCACATAGCCATGAAAGGTTATCCTGGTAATCCAAATGGACAAGAAGATAGCAGCCATTAACAGAGTAAAAAATTCCTATCTCCATGCATATAGGCTTATAACCAGGCCAGAGCCTGCCACCTATTCGAAGGGCAACTATTAGCCCCCACAGGCACCAAGACAACTCATGTAGTTCTTGCAATAGCACAAGAGAGAAAAAAAGAGATGATTTGCACGATAGTAGAGATGAAAATGAGATCCCATGGCCAACACATCATTGACTAGAATTTTTGGCAAAAGAGACCACCATGCTCAATTTATTGACAAAAAGGACCACCTATAAGAGTAATTGACAAAAAAGACCATCTTCTCCGTGGCGGCAGCGCCCCCAAGTGACACGTGGCACATGCCGCCACAGCCTTTGGCGGCACGTTAGGATCGGCAGGGTGATGTGGAGGATGCCTCCACTGAGTGTGGCGGCAGGACCCGTCCCTTGCCAAAATTAACTAGTTGTCTTGGGCATGGACTAGCTATGTAGCTTAGCTACTGCATGTACATACGACTGCCTTCCTTTTGCAGCTTTAGCCATCTATCGTGGATCAGCTCATGCATGCCGTGGCAGCTCTTTTTGTGTGTTTTCTTTGGGCTAGCATGCGGCCACAAAAGGCTGGGGCGATTTTCAACGAGGCGATGTATTTCGGACGATGAAAATGTCCGCATGCATCCGTTTGCGTTGGTTCAAATGGTCGAAATCTACCGCGCATCCGTTTGCTTCGGGGGTGACTCCTGCGGCACGCCGCATTTTTTTTGATTTTGCATTTTTATAACATGAAAACATAATTTACATAGTAAAAGAAAGGAAAATAAAAACCCTAAGAATGCATGCGCCTACTGGTTCTCATCGTCGTTGTCGATCATGACGAGCTCCGGTACCACCCACTGCCAGTTGGGAAGCGGCAGAACATACGCCGGTGCCGCCGGCGGTGGTGGAGGTGGAGCAACCCACGTCGGAGGTGGATCCCCCCACGGGTTGTACGGCGGAGGTGGAGGTGGCGGTTGAACCGGTGGCGTGGCCGAGTCCTAGAGCGCCAGTCGTAGGGCTTCTCCGAGATGAGGACGATGAGCCTCGCGATCTCGTCGTCCGTCATGTTGTCCGGGTACTCAAACTTCCGGTCCTCTGCCATGGCCAACTGCCATTCCTGGAAAATGCACGCGACGTAGTCGTCGCTGTCGTCCTTGGCCTCCTCGTTGTGGTATGCTAGCACCTCGATGTAGTCCTCGTCGCCATCACTGTCGTCGTCGTGATCGTCCTGTGCAGGCGCCGGCGGCTGCCGTGTTCGACGACGACGCACCGGTGGACAGTCAAAGGGGAAGTCCATGTCGTCCAGGAAGCCCGCTGTCGAGGGTACTCCTCGGCAATGCCCTCAGTTTGGGGCTTAGGGTAGATGGAATCCTGTAGGCTGACACGAGACATCGGTTATCAAACAAGCGGGGAGAGCGATTTACCCAGGTTCGGGGCCCTCAATGAGGTAAAACCCTTACGTCCTGCATGTCTGATCTTGATTATGAAAATATCGGGTTACAATGGGGTGCCGAAGGTTTCGGCTGTGATCTCGTCGAGAGGCTAAGTGCTATGAAACACTAGCTCTAGACTTCTGGTGGCTAAAGTTGCTAAGATTGATTGTGTCCCTCGGCAGCCCCTCTCCTGGCCCTTATATAGGGAGCCAGGTCTCGAGAGATCTGTCCAGGTACGACTAGGTTAGAAAAAGGTCCTAGTTCTAGACTTTCCTTGCTTGATTCGTTTCTTCGTCTTGTCCTTCAAGGAATCTTCTTCGGCACCGACGTAGCAGCCCACCGTGTCATCGAGTGTCTTCATGGGCCTCTGTTGCGGTCAGAAACCCACCGGCGGGCAGCGACTGGCAACACCGTAGAGCCGGGAACAACTAGGGTTGCGGCTGGCCCCAGTCCCTCAGAGCGACGGCCCGCAAAGCCTTCTGGTCACACGTCCGATGTTGTCGCAAGGGCGTGCCACCTGACCTATACCGGTCGGGAAGGTGTTGGATGATGCCTCGCTTAGTTTCCTGCATGGCATACACGTAAACGTTAAATACGAGCCTCGATCAGCTCTCAGAGTTGTCCTGTGAATCGGCTCAAAGAGCCGATCCACCCATGATTCGTACGAGGTGTACGAATATATGGTGGTCCTGCTTGATCAAGATAAAGCTAAAGCGATCTACGACGATTTAGGGTTTCACCGCATAATCGGATCATCCTACTCACGATTGGGCCTCGCGCTCGCGTACGGTGATCGTAAGCCGATCCTAGACAGGGCCTAAAAACCAACACGAGGTTGATCCCCGGAACATCCTGTCTAGGGCTAGCAAACTACACCCTACACGCCGCTGGATCCTCCAACCCTTTGTAAGGCCTAACTATTGCGGATGTTAAACTAATCCTTGAAGAACAAGGAGCAACCGTAACGGATCGGATCTACTAAACAATGATCAAGCGGGGTGCCGCCCCTACACCTAAGATAGGTGTAAGGGCGGCTAGATGTATAAGGGTTGCACTACGACAGCATATGATACGAAGAACAATGCTAACCCTAACACATCTAAGATAACTACGTTGCTCGCCATCAAAAAGGCTTCGAAGCACGAGCAACGCATGAACAACGTAATAAGCTTAGTGCTGCCTAGATCGCAAGATGCGATCTAGGCAGCATGGTGCTTACCGGGAGAAACCCTCGAGACGAAGGAGTTAGCGATGCGCCGAGATTGATTGTGTTGAACGTTGGTTGTTGTTTATTCCATAAACCCTAAATACATATTTATAGTCCAGGGGACTTCCTAATTCAAGCGTGCACCTAACCGTGCACGGGTAAAACTCTAACTCCTAACCGACATGTATCCTACTATGGTACAGATACACGGGCAAACTAGCCCAAACTTTGCATGTAAGGCCGATTCACGTATTTCTTCTATATATATTCTTCAAGCCCATCTTAATCGCGGCCCACCTCTGATCCGGTCAAATTCTGGTGATAACACATACCCCCCTGGTTTTGGAAATGACATTTCCAAAATCATTACGCTTTCTTTCGTCGGGTCATGTCGTGGCAGAGCAGAACCCGCCGCAGAATCCTTCATCATGATGCCTTGCCCTCTCCACTTCTCCACGTGGCCTGCGAAATTTTTCTGTTGGGCACCATCTCCTCGGAAACTGCTGTGGCATTGAATCTCCCTCATATCCCTTTTATTTAACCGTTCTAAACAGTTTGCTCCTCCTTCATCTTCCTCGCATTAGCACCCAAAAAACCTCCTGTGCCACCATGTCTTCTTCCTCCTCCTCCTCCTCCGATCTTTCCTACGGGTCTTCCTCCTCCCGCGAGACGCCGGAGGACATCCGCGCCCCAGAAGAATGGGACCAGGAAGACCACGCCTCCTCCATCTGGTCCGAAGACGACCAGTCCTTGACCAGCGGGGATGAAGATCTTCAGTTCCTCGCCGACGGGGAACTGGAGTCGGAAAGCGAGGACGATCGGTTCCCCTGGGACGGCTGCCCCACCTCTGAAGAAGAAGAGGAAGACGACGACGACGACGACTCCCTCGAGGGCTACCCGCCGGCGAAACGTCTCCGCATGTGGTGGGACGACGACAGCAGCGACGATGAAGACGAGGATGAAGCTCCCGTAGAGGGCTACGGGAGCAGCGACGAGGAGCCCATCGGCAGCAGTGCCGATGCGAGTTCCGAGGATGACGACGAGGGCAGCGATGGCCCGTAGATTAGGATCTACTAGTGTAGGCCTAGCAGTAGTAGATTGGTCAATAGACCCTTCTTTTGTTCTTCCTCCTTTGAGCAATCGGCTCTTTCTTTGTAAGAAATCCTGTTCATTAATGAAGAAGTTTCCCCAATTTGATTTTGCCGATTTCTTTTAACACTGATTCTCAATGAGCCGATGGCAATGCATCGGTCTCTCATAATCCGCCCTTCATCTCTTCGACCAATGAGTTTGAGTTCCGCCGGATCACCACCCTTGATGAAAATCGCGGCGCAGGACTAGCCGATGGCCACCCAATCGGCTTTTCCAAAACAGAGCATCCACCAAGCCAGCTGCCCCCCGAGTCTCAGTCAAGGCGAAACAGAGACGAGGGCACGCCATTCAGACAAATGGACCTTGGCTAGATCATGTCTGAGAGAACTATCATGCAGAGCCAGCCAAGCCGATCACCCCTCCTCTATTGGAAGTCGATATTGTAAATGATCACACAACGGCTCAGATGTAGAACTCCTCTGATACAGAGCTGGAGATCCTTGTGTTTTGCACATGCTACTGGTAGATCCCATAAAAATTTGTGCTAGAGTCGATGGCCGTGCATCGGCTTTGTTCCTTACATATCATGGGAGATATATATTTTTTTTACGGGCCGATTTTCCTATCGGCCCCCGATGTTTCTCTGCACATGTATCGCACATGTTCATCTGATTAGGTGCCCCCCCGAGCCGATTCTGCCAGGTAACTGCTGAAATCGGCTCTGTGATTAACCAAGGCACTCTTATGCGAACGCCGGCTTGATTAGGACCAATGTGGACCTCTTCTAGCTCATTAGCCGACGCAACTCTATTGCCCATTAGATTGGCGTTGAACCCAGGAAGAATGGATGGTGAGGATAATTTTGGCCGATTGCTGGAATCGGCCTCCACGTTACTTGCTCGATGAAGGTTTTGTAATGTTCCTCCATAAATCCTTGGGGCCGATCTCCTGGATCGGCATCGCCACGTTTGTCCATAGACGCTGCGTTCGCTACACGGTCGGGCCCGTGGATAAGACCAACCTAGTCCCATCCTGTGTCACGTTGATGCGCTCGCAGTCGTCGAAATTGGGTGCCTCGTGTAATCCTGGAGCACCAAACTCCGTTGGAAGGACGAGCACCATGTTTGTGCCAGCCGATGTCTCATCATCGGCTTTCCTTTGCTTGGGGCGCCACTCTTTTCTTTGTGGCCGACCTTCTTCGTCCAGTGGTTCGCTGAATTTTGGCGGCCGGATCAGGCCGTGCCTTCCTCAACGTGTGCAGGTATAACCTTTCAGCTTCCTCCAACCCACGCAGACGCTGAACCCTTCGCTTCTGGGAACGGCCGAGCCCATCAGGGCACCACCTTGGCCGATGATACTTGTCTTCTTCATCATCGTCCTCTAGTTCCTCGAGATCTTCCACCCGAGCGGACTCAGCACGCTTGTTCCGAGGCGGGAGGGGCCCTAGACGCTTGAACACAGACACGTTAGCTGCATCCTTCTTCCTTTGTTTACATTCTGGGCAATTGCCGATTGTTGGTAATCGGCTCATTCCTCGAATCCCAGCGAGTGTACCGAAGAAGGGGCAGTCCCGAGTGCCTATCCACGTCGTCTTGCTCCCTCGACTTTTCCTTGGCGTGGCGCTCATATCGCTCCTCGTCGTGATCATGCCGACGATGTCTCCTGTCGTCCCTAGCCAGACGATCCTTTTCATCATCGTCGTTGTATCGTCGGCGTTGGTCATACTGACTCACATACTTCTTGAGGAGGTGATCAGAGATAGGTCGCTGATATCTTATGTTCTTCACTTCTCCCTCTGTGACATAGCGCTTGCCGTCGTGGCGGAGCCGATCGCGTGGAGCGGCTTCCTCTGTGTCTTTGCTATGAGAGCAGCTGCCCTCATCTCCGTCCTTACCAGAGTGGTGCCCAGGTCCCACCATGTTGATATTGCACGAGAAATCCGGCTGGCACCCTCCATGGTAAGTATACTCCACCATGTTAACGGCGGGGAAGGGGTGTGTGTCGACCTTCATGGCGTACTGGTTGAAAATTAACCGCCCTTTTTCTATCGCCATTTGGATCCGCCGACGCCACACCCTGCGGTCGTTAGTGGTGTGGGTGAACGTGTTATGCCACTTGCGGTATGGCTTTCCGTTCAGCTCCCGCACCGTAGGGATCTTGTGGCCTTCGGGTACCTTTATATGCTTCTCCGTGAGTAAGAGATCGAAAATCTGCTCGCTTTGGTCACGTCGAAGTCGAACCCTTTTGGAGGGCCTTGTGGCTTAACCCACTTGCAGGACACGGGGCCTGCCGCCCGAGTCCATTCAGCCACTGCTACCTCTTGTTCTCCCGCAGCACCTTCATCCTCGTCTGCCTCGACCAGGACCACCGCACGCTTGAATTTGTCCTGGTAAACATCTGGGTGGCGCTGTTCATATGCTGACAGCCTTCGCACCATGTGCGCCAATGAAGGGTAGTCTCGCTTGGGAGGCCACGTCCTTGATCGATGATGAGAGACCCACCACCGCCAACTCGATCGCTTCTTTTTCACTTACGTGAACCGAATAGCATCGGTTCCTAATGGTCCCGAAGCGCCTGGATGTATTCCGACACTCGTTTCCCCGCGCTTCGTCGTACTTGTGCTAGATCGGCAATTCCAGCCTCGGAAGCCTCCGAGTGATACCGCTCATGGAACTGCTCTTCCAACTGCTTCCAAGTCCGGATCGAGTTCGGTGGCAGCGATGTGTACCACCCGAAAGCCGATCCTGTGAGGGACTGTGCGAAGAACCTCACACACAGCTCGTCTGATGCTGAGATCGTGCCCAGCTGTGCCAAATATCGGCTTACATGCTCGATGGAGCTGGACCCATCTGATCCACTAAACTTTGCAAAGTCAGGGAGCCGATATTTGGGTGGTAGCGGGATCAATTCGTACTCGTTGGGGTACGGCTTGGTATAGCCGAACGTCTTCCTTTTCGGCATCATGCCGAACTGATCTTTCAGAATTGTACAAATCTGATCCGCGGTGATGGCTGAAGGTGTCGAAACCTGAAGATTCGCCGGGGTGGCATACTTAACCAGCCATGCTTGCTTTTCCAGTTCTGAGCCAACTGCAATAGCTGGGCTCTGGAGGTTTGTCGGAGTAGCGTACTTAGCTAGCCACGTCTGCTTCTCGAGATCTGCTCCCGACGTTCCTCCCTGCTGTTCCGGAGGCCCCTCGCTGTTGCAGCCTCGGTTCGAGAGTGCCCGAGTACTGCGGTCGGCACATATGCGCACGCGTATCCGTGCGGGATCTCCTTGGGCGCCTCGGTAGGAATTGGTAGTCACTAGGGTCACCACCAATCTTGTAGACGACGTATGCCGATGAGTTCGGCACTTCGGTGCTGCCAACGCGAACGGCAGCGGTGGATGGGACCGGAGTGGTATCTCTCCTTTGTAAGTCCCCGCAGCTGGTCCCGACGGAGAATACCGATGGCTCATGATTTCCTGGATCACGCGCGAGCGACACGCTCCAAAGTGTTCACCGGGCTCTCGGAGTGGCGGTGCAGCGAATGAGCCACCATGAAGTTGATCTCTTGACGCAGCGACCTGGTGCGTTCTTCTGACGGGGCGGACAGGTCCACTCCATCGAGCGCGCCTTCAGGTGAGAACCCCTTCCACCTGATGCCATGGGAGCGGGTTCTGTGGAAAGAGCCGATGAGTTCGGCTTCGAGGACTGCCTTGATCTCGTCATGCTTCTTCTTGAGCTCGTCAGTCAGATCCTCGTACTTGACCGGAGTGCTTTCCGCCATCTCGGATGTAGATGGCGATGCGGTGGATGTCGAAGATTGTCCCACCGGGCGTGCCGGAATGTGTTGCGGTCGGAAACCCACCGGCGGGCAGCGACCGGCAACACCGTAGAGCCGGGAACAACTAGGGCTGCGGCTGGCCCCGGTCCCTCGGAGCGACGGCCCGCAAAGCCTTCCGGTCACACATCCGATGCTCGTCGCAAGGGCGTGCCACCCGACCTATACCTGGTCGGGAAGGTGTTGGATGATGCCTCGCTTAGTTTCTGCATGGCATACACGTAAACGTTAAATACGAGCCTTGATCGGCTCTCGGGTTGTCCTGTGAATCGGCTCAAAGAGCCGATCCACCCATGATTCGTACGAGGTGTACGAATATATGGTGGTCCTGCTTGATCAAGATAAAGCTAAAGCGATCTACGACGATTTAGGGTTTTCACCGCATAATCGGATCATCCTACTCACGATTGGGCCTCACGCTCGCGTACGATGATCGTAAGCCGATCCTAGACAGGGCCTAAAAACCAACACGAGGTTGATCCCCGGAACATCCTGTCTAGGGCTAGCAAACTACACCCTACACGCCGCTGGATCCTCCAACCCTTTGTAAGGCCTAACTATTGCGGATGTTAAACTAATCCTTGAAGAACAAGGAGCAACCGTAACGGATCGGATCTACTAAACAATGATCAAGCGGGGTGCCGCCCCTACACCTAAGATAGGTGTAAGGGCGGCTAGATGTATAAGGGTTGCACTACGACAAGCATATGATACGAAGAACAATGCTAACCCTAACACATCTAAGATAACTACGTTGCTCGCCATCAAAAAGGCTTCAGCACGAGCAACGCATGAACAACGTAATAAGCTTGTGCTGCCTAGATCGCAAGATGCGATCTAGGCAGCATGGTGCTTACCGGGAGAAACCCTCGAGACGAAAGAGTTGGCGATGCGCCGAGATTGATTGTGTTGAACGTTGGTTGTTGTTTATTCCATAAACCCTAGATACATATTTATAGTCCAGGGGACTTCCTAATTCAAGCATGCACCTAACCGTGCACGGGTAAAACTCTAACTCCTAACCGACACGTATCCTACTATGGTACAGATACACGGGCAAACTAGCCCAAACTTTGCATGTAAGGCCGATTCACGTATTTCTTCTATATATATTCTTCAAGACCATCTTAATCGCGGCCCACCTCTGATCCGGTCAAATTCTGGTGATAACAGCCTCCAGTTGGGCCGCATAGGATAGGGCAATAACAGTTACCCGAAGGGTAATGCCCACGTCACACGCCCTCCTCCTCGGATCCTTCTCAGACGCGAGATAGGTACGCCAGCTGTCAGAGTCGATGATGTAGGCGGGATCGGCGCGGAGGTCCGGCGGCAGGTACCGCCGTCTGCGCCGGATCTCGGCGCTCCTATATGGCTCGCGCGCAGGCACGGGCGGGACGGGCACCCGGAGGTAGCTCAGCCGCCAGCCGCCAGGCATGTGCATGTCCCCCCAGCCGTCGCACGGCGTCCAGTTCGCGTGCATTAGCCGCGGCACGTTGACGGGCAGCGGCACCCTCTGCCACCGCTCCTCCTTCTTGGTGCCGCCGGACGCCTCGAAGTCGTTCTTCTTCTTCCCTATGGTGTTGCGGCAGCGCGCGGTGGTGGTGGTGGGAGTGGAGGTGTGGGCGATGGCAGGAACGATGCCGGTCGACTTTGAAGGCCGGCGGCGCGCGGGAAACGATGCTATTGAAGGCGGCGCAGAAGCCCAACCGCTACCCGCCAGTGCGCATGCAGAAGAGGCAGCCGCGGCGCAAACGCGGAAGCACTGACTGTGGAAGCGGTACCCTCGATACAGGCTCGCTGCCAGGCGGGCCCGATGGAGAAATGAGCGGTCACCTCGGGCGTCCGCGCAGCGTCCGCCGCGACACATTTTAGGCACAAATATGCGCCAGATTTACTTCTAGGATCCAGGACGGTGTGCAGGCCATGTCGTAGTTAGGACATGGGTACTACTACTGTAGTGAATACTTACACAAAAGTTCCTCCATGCGTCGCATGCTCTCCTGCCATGTAAAATTTAACTGAGGATGCAGAAAATTTTGGCAAGGGGCAGGACCTGCCGCCACACTCAATGGAGGCATCCTCCACGGGCACCCTGCCGCCGCTGCCACCGGCGGCATGGCCCGCCATAGCTGATGGCGACGGACGGCGCTGCTCGACACGGACGGGAACTCCTGCCGCCACATGCTGTGGCGGCATGTGCCACGTGTTACCTGGGGCGCTGCCGCCACAGACAAGGTGATCTTTTTTGTCAATTACACTCATAGGTGATCCTTTTTGTCAATAAATTGGGTGGGTGGTCTCTTTTGCCAAAAATTCCATTGACTAAACTTTTAAAAGAGTCTCAATCGGCTCGATCACGGCTCAATTTGGCAATGGGGCCCCATTCCTCGATCCCCGGTGGTTAATTCACCTATTAGGGGGCGGTTCTGGTTAGTACTTCATCCCCGTGGGGATCTTATTGGAGGCAAACTCTCCCCAATAGGTAAGGTGGTGATGGGTATGTGTTACCACTATCCATAACTGATAACTGTGAAATCCCCGTTAGGTAGATGACATGTGGCACTAGGGTACAAGATGGGTATGTATAGGTACCAGAAAACCCTAATCCTATTGTGCTCACATTTCCTCTCCCGTTCCCAACTACCGTAGCCCCCAAATCCCAACTCACAAACGCTCGCCTCTCCTTCCTAAACTGCTGACCGAGCCAGCCCTGTCATCCTACCATGTTGTCATTTTATTTTGGACTCATACTAGCTAAAGCGGGGATGGTTAACCGATGGTTATCTGTTTACCCGATGAGGATGGGGATGGTAAAAGAACTGTTAGTGGGGATGGGACGGAGAAAATATTCCTGCACGGGGATGGTTATGGTTGAGCAATAACCACTGGTTAGTGTCCCCGTTGGCATATTGAATCACGGCGCATACACATACAGTAGAATTTTAAATTTGCGCGCGTATGTAATAATCGATTCTAAACCCGCGCGGTAAACAGGACTCGACTCTTGCCGACGCTGAGCAGCCTCGTAACAGAGGAGGCACCATGTCGATCGACTCATCGACACATGAACTGCGCCGGCCGGCCCTCTGCGCTTAGCATCGGCCAGCCTAGGCGGCGAGCAGACACATACATATGCGGTCAGAAATCAATCTTGCCGGAGACGACAGAATCGGCGATGGCGACAGTGGCCCTCGCACGCTGGCCCGTGGAAAAAGCGGCACCGACCATGTCCCCCATTTCTTCATCAAGATGACAAGCTCTCTCGCCTCGCCAACCTCCGGGGCCCCGCGCCGAGTCACCCTGACGCGACCGCCGAGTACGACGACCGCCGCCCGACTATCGCTCCGGCGGTTCCGTCCCCAGTCCCCACTAACGGTGACCCGATCGCGATCGTGCCAGTCGTTAACGCCTCCACGCAAATACCATGTCACTCCGGGGCGGGCGCCGTGCGCCGCAGTGGCGGCGCCAGATGACATCGATCGCGGAACCGTCCGTAACTAGCATAAGCAATTGGACGAACAGCGTGAGCGCGCGTGGGTGGACATGCTGGTTAGTTGCAGCAACTTGCAAGATTCCATCCACCATGGTCGATCGAGGACCAGGAACTCTCCAGTCCCCTCGGTAAAAGCAGCGGCCCATCATCGAGGACGCGCCTACATCGCTCGCCGCCTCCATCTGGTGCCAATGTGATGCCATGCCAACGACTTGGGATGGTGGTGCTGGTGGAGGAAGGTACCTTAGGGCATCTCCAACCGCGCGACTTAAACGGACGTGCTGGACCGTCCGGTTTGGACCGTTTGCGTGGCCGAGCGGACACGCGGACAGCGGCCCGCGTCCGCGTGTCCGTTTGGGTCGCAAGCTGCGCCCAACGCGGCGACCCAAACAGACGCCACGTGGTTCGTCTTCAACGCGCGGCGCTGCGCCATGGCAGGCCTCCGACGGGACATCAATGGTGGACGGTGGAACGCGCGGGAAAGTTCCCGCGCGCACCAATGTTCCCGCGCGCGCGAAAAGCCCTTTGGCGCGCGCTCGCGCCCAAGTTTCCCGCCCGCCGCCGGCTATAAAAGACGGCGGTGGCCAGAGACCGCAGCACACCCTCTCCGCCGTCCTCTCCCCCTCCACCTTCTCTGGCGCCATGCCACGCACCCTGCAGGCCACGTGGGCCAAGCTCTCCCTAGCCGCCCGGGCTAGGTTCCCGCGGACAGAGGAGGAGGAGCGCGCGGACGCGCGGTGGGTCGCCGCCGACGACGCGCTCCGCGTCGCTGCCGAGGCGGCGGCGAAGAAGGAAGGGGACACGCTCCGCGTCGCTGCCGAGGTGGAGGCGGCCGCGGACGGCTGGCACGAGACCGCGGTTGGCTGGTACGAGGCCGCGGACGACGCGGACGCCGCGGACGACGCGGACGCCGCGGAGGAGGAGCCCGTGAACGAGGAGGACCTCGCGCTGGCCAACATCAATGCCGCCATCGAGGAGCGCCTCGCCGACCTCACGCGCGTGACGAAGGAGCACGAGGCGACCTGCCGGGCCGGTCGCCGCCGATTAGGCGACCTCCTCGGGCAGAAGAACGAGCTGCTCGCTATGCGAGCAGCCCGCCACCTCATCCAGATGCCCTCGCCCGAGCGGCGCGCCCGGGAGGCTGCTGCGTCGGCGGAGCGCGGCCGACAAGAACGCATGTGGCGGCGAAACGGGACCCACAAGGCCCAGGCCGCCGGCCGCGTCCGCCTGGAGGCGCGCACCGCTGTGGAACGCGCCGCCCTGCAGGAACTGGAGCTATGCGAGAAACGGATGGTGCCGCCTCAGGAGGCGGAGCGCGAGCGCGTCCGAGGTGCGCGAGCGGAAAGGAGGAGGATGAAGTCCTCCGCCGCGCCACTCAGCTCATAAGCTGGAGTGGAATCCTCACGCGTACAGGCCGCCCGCGTCGAGTGAAATACACGGCCCCGACGGCGAGCCGGCGAGGGAGTCGCCGGCGAGGCCGCCGGCCCCGTACGTATTAGGATAGAACTAGTAGGCTAAAAAAATTTGTAATGATTCTTTTGAATGAATTTTTTTTTCTATTTCTATGACACGCGGGCCATGGGCGGACAAGGGGCGGACGCGAGCGATCAACATTCGGCGTCCGCGGCCACGCAAACTCGCCCCAGATTTGGGCCGGGTTTGGTCGTCCCGGACGCCGCGGCCATCCATTTTATGGATGGGTCTGCGCGTTGGCCGCGTTTTTGTCCGGCTCGTCCCATCCGGACGTGCAGGCGCGGTTTGCGTCGCCCGGTTGGAGATGCCCAAGAAGAGCATCTTCAATCTTCCGCCGTGCAGTGCCGCGTCACCAGCGGGCTCCACTCGCCGCGCCGGCTTCTATATACATAGGCACACCCTTCTATATATAGGACCCAGCAGGCCGGTACTAGGACACGACCAATACCCAACCGCTTCCATCGACGCACTCTCATCTCATCTGATTGCCGCCCATCCAGCTCGGACTGACCGCTACCTCTCGCTCATTTCTTGCTTCTCCTAGCTCGGTTTCCTCTTTTCGAGAGTGTGATCGAGAGAGGTGGTGACCACGCTGTTTTAGGCCGACGCGCGGGCCGGACACGGCATGCGCTCTGATCGCACGGCAGCAAACAATGGCTCCAGCTTCAGCCTCGCTGCTCCCCGCCAGCACCACCAACGCCGGTACCAAGCGCGCTGCACCTGCCGCCGTGTCCGACGTTGAGGCGCCGCCGCTCCCGCAGGTCAGTCACTGCTCAATCACTGTCTCCACTACGCTTGGCATGGTGTCAGCTGTGACTGACAAACAAGTGGCATACTGAACTGATGATCCGTGCGGTGGTCGGCTTGCTTGGCTTTTCAGGACGGCGTCGCGGCGGGGAAGAACAGCCAGGGCCAGCAGCAGCAGCTGGAGTGCCCGCGGTGCAAGTCCAGCAACACCAAGTTCTGCTACTACAACAACTACAGCACCACGCAGCCGCGCCACTTCTGCCGCGCCTGCCGCCGCTACTGGACGCAGGGCGGCACGCTGCGCAACGTGCCCGTCGGGGGTGCATGCCGACGCAGTGGCAACGGCAGCAAGCGCCGCAGGTCCGCCGAGCCCTCGCCCTCCTCCGCTTCACCGTCGGCAGAGGACACGTTCCGGCCGGTCCATCTCCCGGCGGCGCCCTTCTTCCCGTTCCTCAGCGACGGCGCCGTCTTCCTGCCGCAGTTCGACCTCGGACTCGGCGGCTACGCGGCCGCGCCCACAGGGTTACCGTGGCCAGCGGCGGCGGGTCCCGAGAATTACGACTGGCTCGCGACACCGTGGGATGGGGGCAACGGAACACACACCGGCGGCGCCGCCTGGGACGACTTCGCCGCCGGCCTTGAGCTCTTCTAGCCGCCGCCTGCCGGCGCGCGCGTTCGAGGCTCCTGTTTTATCATCGCAGCCTCGATCGATTAGGTAGTGTGGGCTTACCAGCTGAATCAGTGTATCCGTCCCACCTTTAATTGTACGATCCTCTGATGACTTCGCTCTTTTCTTCTCATGCATGCATACGAAAATGATGTGGTGATTGCTGTTTGAACCCATGAACCATGATCTATACTAGTATATCTGTAGCTACAGGGAGGATGTAAATTGGTCATGTCTTTGCAATAAAATGTTTGTAACAATTCCGCCCAAACACAATTACTTAGATAAGGCTGCACAATGTTACTCAGTGTTACTCAGTGATTGGCAGGAAAATAAATAGAAGGGATTTTACAAACGTTTAGAAGTCCCGTTAGAACTGATCTTTCTAAGCATATATTTCCCGGTTCAATATAAACCGACGGTCTCTTAGAAAAAGAAAATCTTTTATATTGTATCCATAATCTGAATCGAAGGTATCAATCTTTTTTCAATGTTATTGTAGGAGAAATGTTTTCTTCTGTTAATTTAATTTTTTTGTCTTAATTGACTTATTATTCTCAATTTATCTTTCTCTTAGTTGAAAACGCAAGAAAATTAGTAGACCTTTTATTCTTGGTTAATTTAACTATCTCTATTTGAAAACACGAAAAGATAGTAAATATGGAAAACAAGAAGCTTGGAGAGTTAGCAGTGCGAAAGATAGTTTTAGCAAGCATGGGTGGCAACATAGTTTACGGATTGAGCCATCTTCACCATTGGAGTTTTCCATTGATCGCTTTGACATATACTTTGCCCTATGAGATTTCATCCCTACATCTTTTTCTTCCTATCTTCTTTATTTTTAACCGATGTGTGCATCTGATTTGTGCAGAGGCAAGGTGTTACTCTATAAAAAAAGTTTCACTATGTTTCTCACTCTGAGGACTAGTGACAAATAAAGCAAATCAATATTAGCTTTTGTTGCTTGCGGAAAAAAATTAATCGAGTAGAGCCGAGGAGACGAAGCTCCAAAGGAGATAGAGCGAGAGGACAATTCCACAGAAAACTACTAATTGACATATCATACATTTTACAAGTTCATAGTACTAGTAACTGGTTTCCTTTTTTTTGCATATTGAACTGGACTGTTCTTATCTACAATCCTGTACTAGATATTTGTTAGATTTGTACTCTCCTAGGATATTAGAATATATATATAACAATATACACAAACACCTAATAAGATATTGGCACAAAATTTTCCATAGCTTAATGTTATTGTGTCGTCTTTGCATGTTTTTCTTAATATAATTTAGTTTCGTAAAAAATGTTTAAATCAATATTGTATTCTTTCTTCACGACAAAATATAATTACACTTTAGCACAATGTATATCTATGTATCCATTTCAATTATGTTAACAACATAAAATAGTATGTATAAGCTAAAGTTGAATCAATGAAAATAACACTGTGTGATTTAATGCCACATTGATTTACATATAATAAATAAATATTAAAGTTTGTTATAAATAGCTGATTGATATTAGTATTTGTACTAAATCTAAACTGAAGAAATAATACCCTTGTATATAAATAGATTCCAAGTCTACTTGTAGTTTCAATTGTGAAGAAAAAGATGAGTAAATTGGGAACATCATCAGCATATTTTGAACGACTCGGAGTGCTCAACAAACATTAATTTTGTACAAACCACATCATATATACTCCAAATCTTTGTGAATATCCACGAACAAATCGGAAGTGTGTTTCTTTTGCTCAAATGGATGAGTAACACAACCACAATTGCATAAACATTACTTAATCTGGTCAATTAATTCGGCCATTGTCGATGTCATCCTGATCACAAAGATGCGTATTTTACAACCTCGTTTTCGGGATCCTGCTGGAAAGTTCGCATGGATGCGTTGCTGATCTTGATTAGTTGTCGATTTAATTAGCACGCATGGCCCTTTCATGGTTAGTTAATTAGACGACAAAACTCCATGATCAGAAATTGCCATCAGCGTGCGTTGAGTGTTGACCAGTATATGGCCGGAACCAAATCAGCTTGCACGTGCAATTAAAAATCCAACATATTTGTAAGTTGTGACCTGAAAGAAAATGATGAGCGAGAGAGGCGTATGCGCGCGGGAAGTCGGAGGCGTGGGTACACGTCTAGCCAGCATCCGAGAGCACGGCCACGAGATCAGCCACCATTGTTTAAGCGCAGCTTGCGATCGAGCTTATGATTAAGCTAGCAACCAATCATTCGTGCGGCCTCGGTTCCGGCTGCAGCCGTACGTCGCCGTCGCTCTAGACGTTGGTCGGTAGAACACTTCTTTTTATATATTTTTTTTTGGAGATAATTGATGGTGCATATGTAGCATCTGAATTTATTGCGGTTCTTGTTCGCGCTGATAATTTGTCATTTCTTGTGATCGTTAACGCTGCTTTGAAGAACATTTTTGGACAAGCTCCGTTTAGTTTGAATAGTACACAAACCCAAGTTGCAGCCAAGCACGCACCAACGCATGCAGACGAGGCCGTGTCTGCACATTTCTTCTCCGACTACTTCCTCCATTTTATAATTCGTGTCGCTAACTTACTCCCTTCGTTCACAAATAAGTGGACACCTAACCTTCTCAAAAATCCACAAATAAGTGTACATCTATACTTCTTGGTATATTTTTTTATGTTTATGTCCTTAGTGCATGCCTTGATCTCAGCTCTCATTAATCATTTTTGGTTTCTCAATATTGTTTTATTGGTTACTAGCATGCACAACATTTATTAGCGCCTAAATCAAAGCATTTTCTTGATTAATGAGAAGATTTATTGAAGGAATGAGGGATTTTTTTACAAAATGTTTAAGGTCATTTGAAAACCGCGCGTATCCACTTATTTGTGGACGGAGGGAGTAGGTTTATATCTAGATATATATTTTATTGGGAGCGACTGGGTAACAGTTGACTGAGATTTTAGTTTGTCTCAGTCGACGCCCTATCATCATCAGGCCACTTTACAATTCACGGGCATGCACAGATGGAGCATGCACAACAGCATGTGCACGCATGTTGTGCTAGCTAGCTAGCTGGAAATTAAACAACAGTTTAGATTTCACTTAGCCTAATACTACTGCTGCTCCTTAAGAGATTAAATGAACTTCATCAAAAATAATAAAAGTAAATGTGCTTTAGACCTTTTCACAAATTTAATTGAAGACTGTCAGTTATTTAAATCGAAGAACAAGCAAAAGAGGACAAAACTATGAAAACAAAAAATATGCTAGTTACACATTTCTTGAGAAAAGTGCAACTCATATTAAAAATCGATTTCTAGTTGCACATTTCTTGAGAAAAGTACAACTCGTATAAAAAAACTTCTAGTTATACATTTCTTTAGAGAAGTGTAACTCACATTAATATCTGGTAGCTAGTTGCATATTTCTTGAGAAAAATATAAGTCATATTAAAACTAGATGGAGTTGTACATTTCTTCGAAAAGTGCAACTCACATTGAACATAGGCTGCCAGTTGCATATTTCTTGAGAAAAAGTGCAACTCATATTAAAAATAGGTTTCTAATTGCACAATTATTGAGAAAAGTGCAACTCATATAAAAAAAAGCTTGCAGTTGCACAATTTTTTAGAAAAGTGCAACTCATATCAATAACGGTAGCTAGTTGCACATTTCCGTAGAAAAAATGCAACTCATATTAAAATCAGATGGAATTGCATATTTCTTCGAAAAATGCAACTCACATTGAATATATATGGACTGCTAGTTGCATATTTCTTGAGAAAAAGTGCAACTCATATTAAAAATAGGTTTCTAGTTGCACATTTTTTGAGGAAAATGCAACTCATATTAAAAAAACATGTAATTACATATTTATTTAGAAAAGTGTAACTCATATCAATAATCGGTTGCTAGTTGCACATTTCTTGAGAAAAAGTGTAACTCATATTAAAATCCCGATGGAATCTATAAAAAAATTTAAAAAATAAAATAGGAAAATACAACCAACATAAATAAGAAAACTAAAAATACATAGAAAGCATAGTTTGCACTATTCATGAATATCAAATAAAAATGGACAAATAATATAAATAATCATAAAGAAGGCATAAGAAAATATTATAAGCACAGATGCCGTCTACTTTGCTATTTGTACAAAATGAAACAAAATAAGTGTAATAGACGATATATATGCGTAGTAGCGAGTCTGTATCGTATTGAATTGTTGTCCTGGTGGTATTCCCACCGCGCTGCGATGCCAGAGGTGTGAGTTCGATTATCCAGCCCGCGCGTCCGCTTATAATATTTTTGTTTTTGTTACTGTACACAGATTGCACGAATCTCAGAGACAGATCAATGGTTCTCGGGTCGACTGAGACATAGGAAAATCTCAGTCACCTGAGACTTAGCAAAACCGTATTTTATTTTATGCATAGATAAATCTTAAATAACAAAATGTGTACGCTGAACTGTATCAGCAATCATCGCTCCATTGATCATTGATCATACGGAGTAGTATATTCACTGCGCTCACGGGCGGAATCGAGCTGAGAATTGGAAGGCTGTGAAGTCAAATGGTAGCAACCTGTTGACGTCGATGCTTTCGCCGAAAGTGCCATTTCTATAACGAGTTTCGCACTCCCGATACTGGTCGAGTGGTCGATCGTAGCTAGTCTTCTGGCAACGCACTCAACTTGAGTTTACACGGGATGAATCTCAATCGGTTTGAACGAATGAATCGTGGCGGCCACGCCTGTTCGCCGCTCACTCCACCATAACGCGCGCCGGGATCGATTCTTGACCCACCAGATATGCCATAGGTGCACTCACACATTCACTTGCACTGTAGTACGAGTGTGCGGTCATTTCTGGCCGGATGCATGGAATAGTTCAAATTTTGATTTCATTCCCAGACGAACCTAAAACAAGTAAATATTAATCATTCGGAACGAAAAACATATGTACTCCAACCATCTGTTGTCTTCACCCCGTTTTACCTCATTGACTCTGAGACTCTGACACATAAGTTTTTTACTCGGCCGAGAATTTTAGAAACTACCGGAAACCGAAAATTTTGTTGCCCCCGAGAAATGCAAATACCGATAATTTTTTTTACGTAAATTTGAATTTAAACTCTAGTTTTGGTCAAATAAATGACATGTGATGTGTTATCTAGAAAGCTTTCTTATTCGGTGGGGTGGCTAGGTTCCCAGACAACTTCGGGAAGGTGGTGAGTCATACATCGCAGCAAAATATACTTTTTTTGGGGTCAAAATTAGTGAAGTTTTGACTTTCGCCAAAATTAATATATACCGTATTAAAATACACATCACGATATTTCGTTGGAATCAAGAGAGTGGTAAATTATTAGTGAATTCTACGTCCAAGGCTTTAATATATCCAATCTGATGTGCCAGTTGATAATAATTAAAAAAATAGAGGATGACGAATTCCACTTAAAACTAATGTCTTTGTGTGGTACTTTCTTCGTCGAGGAGTAATTCTTAGTAAGAATAGCCTTGCAAAACACAATTAGCACCGAAGTAAAAAAACTTGTTTCTTTTGTCACAATGACTAAAGCATTCAACACTTATTCTTCCGGTGCAAGTTTGCGAGATCTATTTGGCCAGCCATCCAGATAGATTCTATGTTATATCGACCAGAGTGCCGCGAATATTCGGTCACTGGCTCAATGGTGTCTATCCTATTGTGGTGGGAACGATTGTTGTTCTTTGGTCGTTGTGGCTGTGTAGAAATGATAAAGTTTTTTAATAAAAAAATTCTGTTATGCAGGTCAGTGCACAACTACATTCCATTTGTGGTCGTCTCTACATCGTATGGGGAATCGGGACCTATTTCCGGGTGTTCACATGCTTGGAGGATACGGCGAGGAATATTTTTTCCAACATGGATGTAAGTGTGATCTACGAATTGGTTCTCCTTCGCCTTAGTCGCTCTTTTAGTCTATGTGTTTTCTCGACCGTCAGTTTGTTTCATGGTTGTAGCTTATTGATTATTGTGGCCATGTATATCTTATCTATACAAAGTACTTAAAACTTTGAAGTAATAAAATGATCATTATTGGAAAACAATTTAGCATCCTGAACTGGAACTAAAAACACAAGGCTAACACCATGCACTACAGCCCATACCGCATCTATGCTGAAATATTGTATGCAATAGCTTTTTAAAATGTCAAACCAAGTAAACTTTAATAAATTTTATAACTGTTTTGTCAAATCAATACCACGAGAAACATCACAAAGTGTATTTTAATATGCTACACATTAAATATTGTAAATATTGATGGTTTTATCAATAAAATTTGGTCAAAGTTGAGAATTAATCAATCTGTAGTTGGATGGTTAGGAGGGCAGTAGCACCTCCGAGCCCAATAGGGTCCAAATCCCAGATTTAACACTTTGTGTCTAATAAAAATGGAATATTATTCAGTGGGAGGTGATGTCCCGTCGATAGCGATACACTTGTGGTGACTTCGTGAATCTTAAGATCCGCTGGATCAGTTTCTTGGATGCAGTCTCTCGAAGGTGTTCATAGGGATAGAGTGTGCGTACGTGCATTTATAGGGGGAGTGTATATACGTATGTGTGAGCATCTTCTGTGTTTCATATTTTTTTTGTCTAAAGTTAGTGCAATCTGTGTTTCGTGTGAATATAGGGCGCGTTTGGTAGCCTACATTAGATTCTTGCACCACTAGCGCAGCGAGATGGGCCTCACTGCACGTCGCGAACGGGCCATGGGCCATGAAAGACGGGTCGTTTGGTAGCATGTGCGGCCTTTTGCGCGCTGGAGAAGGAAGCCAGACCCCATCGTTTGGTTGCCCGTTTCCAGCCCAGTTTGCACGCAGGAAAACAAGAATCAGCTGTTTGGTTGCTCAAATCACAGTTCCATATCCTTACCACAATTCAAATAGGGTGAGATTACCATGCCATGATGTAACAAGATCCTCACGATCACAGTTACATACGACCAGAGACCACTCAGAATAACAAGATCCTCACGATCACCACGATGAGGAAGGCGATGATGTAATCTTTTACCCGGTTGGGATGTACCTCCGGCGGTGCTCCTTGTAGAGCATGTCCTTCCCCTCGCGGCAGCTGTGCTAATGGGACTTCCTGATCGATGGCCTGATCTTCCAGGAGCTCCTCTTCCAGGTAGGTGAGGTACTCTTGTTATGTCTCCTCCAATGTTTCATACCCTCGGTAGCTGTTGTTTGAGTAGCCACTGACCTGGTCTTGACACACCCTCCATGAGCTCCTTGAACCCGTCCGCGGAATACCACATATCACTAGAAGGGCATAAGAAGAACAAGTTATCGATCACAACCATAAAATTCATTCAGAAAAGAGCAATAGAACAACACAACTATTGACAGCAGATGCTAAACTAATAGGGGCATGCATGATCATTTCAAAAGTTGATCAGAAGTTCATCCTACACTACCATGGTGTCATCCTACCACCACAACAAAAGTGGGTGTCATCCTAACACCGCAAAGTTCACCATCACCTGAGGGGTTACTATATACCACCTCATCATACTTACAAAAGGGGGCCATCAATTGTTTTTCATCCCTAGCTATTGCCAGAATTTACATCATCATCATCATCATCATCATCATCATCATCATCATCATCATCATCACCAGCTCCATGCTTGCATCCCTGAACCACCGCCTCAAGGGCACCACTACACCTTTGAGTGGAGCTTGCCAAGGTAGTTCCTCAGCCAGAGGACGCGGTGTGGCTCGATCATGCCGACGAAGCTGGAACCCTGGGCCTTGTGGTCGACGAGGTGGCTCAGGGCGGCCATGAGATCATCCTCCGCGAAGCCAAGCATCTGCATGACCGCATTGTACAGGTCGGGGTGCATGTCCGTGGGCTTGTTGTTCCTGATGGCTTATGCGACGTCCTTCACAGCAACAATCATGTTGGTGAAGGCCACCATCTCATCGTCAGCGAAGGCGCCTCTCTTCCTCTTGCCGGCGGTCACCTTCTCAGGCACGTACCCAGCCTTCTCTGGTGGCCCATCGAGGTTGACGGTGTCGGACTCCTGGGTGTCAGCATCCTCAGGTGCAGGAGTTGCCGCAGCAGAGCCTAGGGGCTCACAGGATCCCATGGGGTACTTGCCTGCGGCGAGGCCGAACAAGAAGATGGTATGCATCTCGTCGTAGTTGGCTATGGGCATATTCAAGAACTCCGCGTCCTTCGGGTGATCCTACGATAGGAAGGGACAATGATGTTAGTGGCTGGTCATAAGATTTAGTGAGGTGAAATGACTTAATTAGTGAGGTGCTCACGACGACGTTCCCGCAGTAGTGCTCACCCTCAAGGATGATGTATTTGGTATCCTCGCACCACTAAGCCCCTCTTAGTTCGCGGAGCCTACTAATGGTGAGCCACTGTTGACGTCAGAAACCCCCTGGCGGGCAGAGACGGGCAACACAGTAGAGCCGGGAACAACTAGGGCTGCGGCTGGCCCCAGTCCCTCAGAGCGACGGCCCGCAAAGCCTCCTGGTCGCACGACCGATGCAATCGCAAGGGCGTGCCACCTGACCTATACTTGGTCAGGAAGGTGTGGATGATGCCTCGCTTAGTTTCCTGCATGGCATACACGTAAACATTAAATCCGAGCCTCGATCGGCTCTCAGGTTATCCTGTGAATCGGCTCGAAGAGCCGATCCACCCATGATTCGAACGAGGTGTCCGAATATATGGTGGTCCTGCTTGATCAAGATAATGCTAATGAGATCTACGACGATTTAGGGTTTTCACCGCATAATCGGATCATCCTACTCACGATTGGGCCTCGCGCTCGCGCACGGTGACCGTAAGCCGATCCTAGACAGGGCCTAAAAACCAACACGAGGTTGATCCCCGGAACATCCTTTCTAGGGCTAGCAAACGCCACCCTACACGCCGCTGGATCCTCCAACCCTTTGTAAGGCCTAACTATTGCGGATGTTAAACTAATCCTTGATGAACAAGGAGCAACCGTAACGGATCAGATCTACTAAACTATGATCAAGCGGGGTGCCGCCCCTGCACCTAAGATAGGTGTAAGGGCGGCTAGATGTGCAAGGGTTGCATAACGAAAGCATGTAATTCGAAGAACAATGCTAACCCTAACACATCTAAGATAACTACGTTGCTCGCCATCAAAAAGGCTTCAGCACGAGCAACGCATGAACAACGTGGGCAGGCTTGTGCTGCCTAGATCGCAAGATGCGATCTAGGCAGCATGGTGCTTACCGGAGAAACCCTCGAGACGAAGGAGTTGGCGATGCGCCGAGATTTGTTTGTGTTGAACGTTGGTTGTTGTTTATTCCATAAACCCTAGATACATATTTATAGTCCAGCGGACTTTCTAATTCAGGCGTGCACCTAACCGTGCACGGGTAAAACTCTAACTAACCGACACGCAATCTAATATGTTACAGATACAAGGGCCAACTAGCCCAAACTTTGCATGTAAGGCCGATTCACGTATTTCTTCTATATATATTCTTCAAGTCCATCTTGATCGCGGCCCACCTCTGACTCGGTCAAATTCTGGTGATAACACATGCCCCCTGGTTTTGGAAATGACATTTCCAAAATCATTATGCTCTTCTTTCGTCGGGTCATGTCGTGGCAGAGCAGAAAACCGCCGCAGAATCCTCATCATGATGCCTTGCCCTCTCCACTCCTCCACGTGGCCGTAAAACTTTCCTGTTGGGCAACATCTCCTCGGAAACTGTTGTGGCATTGAATTTCCCTCATATCCCTTTTATTTAACCGTTCTCCACAGCTTGCGCCTCCTTCATCCTCCTCGCCTTAGCACCAAAAAACCCTCTGTGCCACCATGTCTTCTTCCTCCTCCTCCGAGCTTTCCTACGGGTCCGACTCCTCCCGCGAGACGCCGCCGGAAATCCGTGCCCCAGAAGAATGGGACGAGGAGAGCCACGCCTCCTCCATCTGGTCCGAGGACGACAAGTCCTTGACCAGCGGGGATGAAGATCTCCAGTTCCTCGCCGACGGAGAACTGGAGTCGGAAAGCGAGGACGACTGGTTCCCCTGGGACGGCTGCCCCACCTCCGAAGAAGAGGAAGAGGAAGACGACGACGACGACTCCCTCGAGGGCTACCCGCCGGCGAAACGCCTCCGCATGTGGTGGGACGACGACAGCAGCGATGATGAAGACGGGGATGAAGCTCCCGTAGAGGGCTACGGGAGTAGCGACGAGGAGCCCATCGGCAGTAGCGCCGATGAGAGTTCCGAGGACGACGACGAGGGCAGTGATGGCCCGTAGAGTAGGATCTACTAGTATAGGCCTAGCCGTAGTAGATTGGTCAATAGACCCTTCTTTTGTTCTTCCTTTTTTTTGAGCAATCGGTTCTTCCTTTGTAAGAAACCCTGTTTATAAATGAAGAAATTTCCCCAATTTGGTATTGCCGATTTCTTTTGAACCGATTCTCAATGAGCCGATGGCAACGCACCGGTTTCTCGTAATCCGCCCTTTGTCTCTCCGACCACATGGTGACTGGAATCTTGGTCACAACTCAATAAGCCGATGTCAACACATCAAGTCTTCGTGAATTATCATTCATCCTTTCGCATAATGAACTTGAGTTCCGCCAGATCACCACCCTTGACGAAAATCGCGTCGCAGGACTAGCCGGTAGCCCCCCAATCGGCTTCCAAAAACGGAGCATCCATCAGGCCAGCTGCCCCCCGAGCCTCAGTCAAGGCGAACAGAGACGAGGGCATGTCATTCAGACAGATGGACTTGGGCTAGACCATGTCTGAGAGAACTATCATGCAGAGCCAGCCGATTCCCAGCAAAATCGGCTCTCCAGAGCAGAGAACCTTCAGGGTGAGCTGCCCCCCGAGCTTCTTCAGTCCTTCCTGCACCTTGCCGGTCAGATCGGCTCCTTTCCTTTGGCAGATCTAATGCAATCCATCCTTGACCTGATCTGCACGCCCAGGCTGCTCTTGGCCTTGTTTTTGAAGAGAGGACCCGAGCCATTGAACCATTGAACCACTCCATTGAGGAGTTCTTCCATCATAGTCTCTCTTCGTGCTCCATTGACCCTCTGACAGTTATACCTCTTGAGTCGATGGCCATGCATCGGCTTTTACATCCTTAAGTCGATGTCTGCTGCATCGGCTGTGCTCAAAAAATTTCGAATTTTTGAATTTTTTACGGCCGACTCATGCATCGGCCCCCATACTTCAATACCCATCACCAAAGGATGAGACACTTCTACTGCATATCCTCGTGTTTTATCCACCTGGGTGCCCCCCCGAGCTGATTCTGTCAAGAGAATTGATGGTATCGGCTCTGTTGGATTACATGTTGAACCCAGGCAGAATGGATGGTGAGGATAATTTTGGCCGATTGCTGGAATCGGCCTCCACGTTGCTTGCTCGGTGAAGGTTTTGTAATGTCCCTTCACAAATTTTTGGGGCCGATCACAAGGATCAGCCTCGCCACGTTTGCTCATTGACGTGCTCTTGCTACACGTTCAGGCCGGTAGATAAAACCAGCCCAATCTCTGAATTTATCATGTTGGTGCGCTTGCTGTCGTCCACCTTGAATGCATCGTGAAATCGTGGAGCACTAAGCTTCGTCGGAAGAACGAGCACCATGTTTGTGCCAGCCGATGTTTCATCATCGGCTTTCCTCTGCTTGGGGCGCCACTCCATTTTCCGTGGACGACCCTCTTCATCCAGGGTTCGCTGAACCTTCGCAGCCAGATCAGGCCTTGCCTTCCTCAATGTATGCAAGTATAACCTCTCGGCTTCCTCCGGGCCGCGCAATCGTTGAACCCTGCGTTTACGGGAACGGCCGAGTCCATCGGGGCACCACCTTGGCCGGTGGTACTGTCTTCTTCTTCTCCCTCGTCTTCCGAATCTTCGAGATCTTCCAACCGAGGGGACTCAACACGTTTGCTTTGTGGCGGGAGAGGCCCTAGGCGCTTGAACACGGACACGTTGGCTGTCTCCTTCTTCTTCCGGTTGCATTCTGGGCAATTGCCGATTGTGGGCAATCGGCTCATTCCTGAGTCCCAGCAGTGTCTGAAGAAGGGACAGTCCCAGTGCCTATCCTCGTCGACTCGCTCCCCCAACCTTTCCTTGGCACGGCGCTCGTGCTCCTCCTCATCACAATCATGCCGACGACGTCTCCTGTCGTCCCTAGCCAGACGATCTTCTTCATCATCGTCGTTGTACCGCCGGCGTTGGTCATACTGACTCACGTACTTGTTGAGGAGGTGATCAGAGAGAGGTCGTTGATACCTTATGTTTTTCACCTCTCCCTCTGTGACGTAGCGCTTGCCGTCTTGGCGGAGCCGATCGCGTGGAGCGGCTTCCTCTGTATCCTTGCTATGAGAGAAGCTGCCCTCATCTCCGTCCTTACCAGAGTGGTGCCCAAGATCTACCATGTTGATTTTGCACGAGTAATCCGGCTGGCACCCTCCATGGTAAGCATACTCCACCATGTTCACGGCGGGGAAGGGGTGTGTGTCGACCTTCATGGCGTACTGGTTGAAAATTAACCGTCCATTTTCTATCGCCATTTGGATCTGCTGCCGCCACACCCTGCGGTCGTTGGTGGTGTGGTTGAACGTGTTATGCCACTTGCGGTATGGCTTTCCGTTCAGCTCTTGCACCGTGGGGATCTTGTGGCCTTCGGGTACCTTTATATGCTTCTCCGTGAGTAAGAGATCAAAAATCTGCTCGGTCTTGGTCACGTCGAAGTCGAACCCTTTTGGAGGGCCTTGTGGCTTCACCCATTTGCGGGACACGGGGCTCGCCGCTCGAGTCCATTCAGCCACTTGCTACCTCTCGATCTCCCGCAGCACCTTCATCCTCGTCCGCCTCAACCGGGGTCACCGCACGCTTGAATTTGTCCTGGTAAACATCCGGGTGACGCTGCTCATATGCCGACGGCTTACGCACCATGTGCGCCAATGAAGGGTAGTACTGCTTGGGAGGCCACGTCCTTAATCGATGATGAGAGACCCACCACCGCCAACTCGACTGCTTCTTTTTCACTTACATGAGCCGAAAAGCATCGGTTCCTAATGGTCCTGAAGCGCTGGACGTATTCGACACTCGTCTCCCCGCGCTTCGTCGTACTTGCGCTAGATCGGCAATACCAACCTCGGAAGCCTCCGAGTGATACTCGCTCATGGAACTGTTCTTCCAAGCTGCTTCCAGGTCCGGATGGAGTTCGGTGGCAGCGATGTGTACCACCTGAAAGCCGATCCTGTGAGGGACTGTGCGAAGAACCTCACACGCAACTCGTCTGATGCTGAGATCGTGCCCAGCTGTGCCAAATATCGGCTCACATGCTCGCTGGAGCTGGAACCATCTGATCCACTAAACTTTGTGAAGTCCGGGAGCCGATATTTGGGCGGTAGCGGGATCAGTTCGTAGTCGTTGGGGTACGGCTTGGTGTAGCCGAACGTCTTCCTTTTCGGCATCATGCCGAACTGATCTTTCAGGATTGCACAAATCTGATCCGCTGTGATGGCTGAAGGTGTCGAACCCTGAAGATTCGCCGGGGTGGCATACTTAACCAGCCATGCTTGCTTTTCCGGTTCTAAGCCAACTGCAGGAGCTGGGCTCTGGAGGTTTGTCGGAGTGGCGCACTTAGCTATCCACGTTTGCTCGGCTCCCGATGTTCCTCCTGCCGTTCCAGAGGCCCCTGATGTTGCAGCCTGGTTCGAGAGTGCCCAGGTGTTGCAGTCTGGTACGTACGCGCACGCGTATCCGTGCGGGATCTCCTTGGGTGCCTCAGGTAGGAATTGGTAGTCACTAGGATCACCACCAATCTTGTAGACGACGTATGCCGATGAGTTCGGCGGTTCCGGTGCTGCCCATGCGAACGGGCTGGGGCTGGAGTGGCATCTCTCCTTTGAAAGTCCCCGAGCTGGTCCCGACGGAGAATATCGGTGGCTCATGATTTCCTGGACGACGCGCGGAGCGACACGCTCCAAAGTGTTCACCGAGGCTCTCGAGTGGCGGTGCAGCGAATGAGCCACCATGTAGTTGATCTCCTGCCGCAGCGACCTGGTGCGTTCTTCTGACGGGGCGGACAGGTCCACTCCATCGAGTGCGCCTTCAGGTGTGAAACCCTTCCACCTGACGCCATGGGAGCGGGTTCAGTGGAAAGAGCCGATGAGTTCGGCTTCGAGGACTATCTTGATTTCGTCATGCTTCTTCTTGAGCTCATCAGGCAGATCCTCGTACTTGACCGGAGTGTCTTCCGCCATCTCGGATGTAGATGGCGATGTTGTGGATGTCGTAGGTTGTCCCACCGGGCGTGCCAGAATGTGTGGACGTCAGAAACCCCCTGGCGGGCAGAGACGGGCAACACAGTAGAGCCGGGAACAACTAGGGCTGCGGCTGGCCCCAGTCCCTCAGAGCGACGGCCCGCAAAGCCTCCTGGTCGCACGACCGATGCAATCGCAAGGGCGTGCCACCTGACCTATACCTGGTCAGGAAGGTGTGGATGATGCCTCGTTTAGTTTCCTGCATGGCATACACGTAAACATTAAATCCGAGCCTCGATCGGCTCTCAGGTTATCCTGTGAATCGGCTCGAAGAGCCGATCCACCCATGATTCGAACGAGGTGTCCGAATATATGGTGGTCCTGCTTGATCAAGATAAAGCTAATGAGATCTACGACGATTTAGGGTTTTCACCGCATAATCGGATCATCCTACTCACGATTGGGCCTCGCGCTCGCGCACGGTGACCGTAAGCCGATCCTAGACAGGGCCTAAAAACCAACACGAGGTTGATCCCCGGAACATCCTTTCTAGGGCTAGCAAACGCCACCCTACACGCCGCTGGATCCTCCAACCCTTTTTAAGGCCTAACTATTGCGGATGTTAAACTAATCCTTGATGAACAAGGAGCAACCGTAACAGATCAGATCTACTAAACTATGATCAAGCGGGGTGCCGCCCCTACACCTAAGATAGGTGTAAGGGCGGCTAGATGTGCAAGGGTTGCATAACGAAAGCATGTAATTCGAAGAACAATGCTAACCCTAACACATCTAAGATAACTACGTTGCTCGCCATCAAAAAGGCTTCGAGCACGAGCAACGCATGAACAACGTGGGCAGGCTTGTCGTTGCCTAGATCGCAAGATGCGATCTAGGCAGCATGGTGCTTACCGGAGAAACCCTCGAGACGAAGGAGTTGGCGATGCGCCGAGATTTGTTTGTGTTGAACGTTGGTTGTTGTTTATTCCATAAACCCTAGATACATATTTATAGTCCAGCGGACTTTCTAATTCAGGCGTGCACCTAACCGTGCACGGGTAAAACTCTAACTAATCGACACGCAATCTAATATGTTACAGATACAAGGGCCAACTAGCCCAAACTTTGCATGTAAGGCCGATTCACGTATTTCTTCTATATATATTCTTCAAGTCCATCTTGATCGCGGCCCACCTCTGACTCGGTCAAATTCTGGTGATAACAGCCACATCTGCCTCCACTTCCTCAGGTGGTTGTACACCTGAGTGGAGCACACGGAGACACCATAGTGGTCCAAAAGCCCCTCTTCGCCACAGAATTCAGATGGACTTCCTTGAATCCTTTGTCAGTTCTCACGCCGTTGTGGATCAAGCCGCACATCTTCTCCAACACGAAGTGGATATGAATGGAAGCCATTTCATGGTGACACTTCCTTTCTGCCCGGCCTCCAAGGCCCTCTCAGCTTCTCTGCGGTTCTTGTTCTTCTTTGTGGTGGCCAACCTAGCCGCGACCTCTACCGCTACCTGAGCCACCAGGTATGACACATGCAGAGGGGTAACCGCCACTACAGGAAAAGTTGCCATGGCCGATGAAGTGAAAGTCGCGCTGTGGTTGCTGATGCACCATGGCCGATGATTTTTGCTCTCTCCGTGGTGCATGTCAAAACTTTTTTTTCTTGTTTTCGAGGCCACCTAGCCCGACGAAAACATGGAAAACATCACGTATGGTGGCCCAGGACGTGGTGCATGATGAATTCTCGGGTGCGCCGGCCGAGTCAACGCAAATCCGCACCGCCCAGGGATGTAGGGCCCAGATGGCAGCCTCTCTAGCATTGTTTTTTTCTCGATCACGCCATCTCGTTCAATGCTCTCCGATCGAGCCGTTTACGATGCAGGATCATGGGTCCCGCATGTCATCCTCTATGAACAATTTTTTCTTTTCTTGGAATTTTTTTGACCTCCTGATTTCTGGCTATTTCCTTTTTCTTTTGATCTCGTGCCGCCTTTGGAAACGTTGAGACCGCTGCTGCAAAATGGGACCCGTATGTCATCCTCTATGTACAATCAATTTTATTTTCTTGAATTAATGTTGGTTCCTGATATTTGGTCACTTGCCTTTTTCTTTCGATTTCATGCCGCCTTTGAAACATTGAGACCGCTGCTATAAAATGGGACCCGCATGTCGTCCTCTATGAACAATCAAGTTTCTTTTCTTGGAGTTATTTTTGGCACCTAAAATTTGGTCACTTGCCTTTTTCTTTCGATCCAGTGCCGCCTCTGAAATGTTGAGACCCCTGCTGCAAAATGGGACCCGCATGTCATCCTCTATGTACAATAAAAGTTTCTTTTCTTGGATTGATTTTGGCTCCTGATATTTGGTCACTTGCCTTTTTCTTTCGATCCCGTGCCACCTTTGGAAACATTGCGACGGTTGCTGCAAAATGGGACGCGCATGTCATCCTCAATGTAGAATCGAGTTTCTTTTCTTGTAGTTATTTTTGTCACCTGATATTTAGTCACTTGCCTTTTTCTTTCGATTTCGTACCACCTTTGAAACATTGAGACCGCTGCTGCAAAATGGAACTGCATGTCATCCTCTATGTACAATCAAGTTCTTTTTTTCTTGGATTAATTTTGGCTCCTGATATTTGGTCACTTGCCTTTTTATTTTGATCTCATGCCGCCTTTGAAACATTGAGACCACTGCTGCAAAATGGGACCCGCATGTCATCCTCTGTGTACAATCAAGTTTCTTTTCTTGGAGTTATTTTTGGCACCTGATATTTGATCACTTGCCTTTTTCTTTCGATCTCATGCCGCCTTCAAACGTTAAGACCCCTGCTGCAAAATGGGACCCACATGTCATCCTCTATGTACAATAAAAGTTTCTTTTCTTCGATTTTCACCCTCTAATTTTTGGCTATTTCCTTTTTCTTTTGATCCTCTGCCGCCTTCGAAACGTTGAGACCGCTTCAGGCTCGTGGGACCCGTATGTCTTCCTCTATGTACAATCAAGTTTCTTTTCTTAGATCAATTTTGGCTCCTAATATTTGGTCACTTGCCCTTTTCTTTCGATCTCATGCCGCCTCTGAAACGTTAATACCACTGCTGCAAAATGAGACCCGCATGTCATCCTCTATGTGCAATCAAGTTTCTTTTCTTGGAGTTATTTTTGGCACCTGACATTTGGTCACTTGCCTTTTTCTTTTGATCCCATGCAGCCTCTGAAATGTTGATACCGCTGCTGCAAAATAGGACCCGCATGTTATCCTCTATGTACAATCAAGTTTCTTTTCTTGGATTATTTTTGGCACCTGATATTTGGTCACTTGTCTTTTTCTTTCGATCATGTGCCACCTTTCAAACGTTGACACCGCTGCTGCAAAATGGGACCTGCATGTCATCCTCTATATACAATAAAAGTTTCTTTTCTTGGATTAATTTTGGCTCCTGATATTTGGTCACTTGCCTTTTTCTTTCAATCTCATGCCGCCTTTCAAACGTTGAGACCCCTGCTACAAAATTGGACCCGCATGTCATCCTCTATTTACAAAAAATAAAGTTTCTTTTCTTTGATTATTTTTTGCATCAGATATTTGGTCACTTTTTTTTTTCTTTCGATCTCATACCGCCTTTAAAACGTTGAGGAAGCTGCTGGTTCATGGGTCCCGCATATCATCCTCTATGTACAATAAAAGTTTCCTTTCTTGGAGTTATTTTTTAAAACTCTATCGCTCTAAGATCTTCAAGTTGATAGAATAAATCATGAAACTTTTCATAATTTTAATAATTTAAAATCTTTTTTTTTCCAAAATACAGCGCTCCATGCAGGTATGGAGTGATCAAGATTTTTCACACAGGGTATGGCAGTTTCAAAAATTGCAACCCCCAATAATACAAAAGGAATACTTTAAAAACAACTTGTACGTAAAATCTTCCTTTTTTTGTGAATCATAGGATCCGTGTTGCATTTTAAAAGGGTCCGAAAGTGAATGAGTAGCCCATTTGTTGTTATTGTGCATTATGGTCCGAGTAAGTAGGGCTACATCAATTACCATGTAGACAGAAACCCAAAAGAGAAAATTTTTGCCCAAGCGATGTACTTTTTTTTCTTCTATTGGTAAGCTTAGCCTCACAAAAAATGCCTGGTACATGGGGCAGTGCTGGAAGCCTGATCGTTACTGAAGGTTGCACATTTACGCCTAATACGCTTGTCAGGAGGAGCTTAGCTATTTTTTAAAAAAATTAACGCGGTATTCGAAACAAAGATCTTCATTTCTGGTATATTTTGACTACAAACAACAGAACAACAACAAGTGTTCATCACAATACAGCCAACAAAAGCAAATACTATTGTAACTAGACATGAACTACAGTTCAAGCTTTCAAGTTTAACATAATAATACATCTGTATTATATTTGAGGAGCTAAGTACATATATAACGCTTTGCAGATTACGAATTTACAATATTCTTAAAATCAAGATAGACCAACACATCTAGCACCTTTTTTTGTGAATTCCATCCTGGTACCTTTCAGGATGGAAGTGTATCTTCTATCAGGCAAACTACTGCAAGTAGCAATGTAAGGGGAGTTTGTTGGTGCATGCATACGTTCGCGAGGAACCAAATGCTGCATTTTGACTTCATCAGACAAGATAACAACATGTGTTCTTCACAATACAGCCAACACAAGCATTAACTAATGTAACTAGAGACATGGAGTACAGCTCGAGCCTTCATGTTTAACATAACATTGTGTGGGGAGGAGCCATGCACATATATAGGAGTACCATCATGTTGACCACAAATGCATCATCAAAGAGAGTGGTAAATATACTTATTGATCACGTCTCTACAAAACAGTGGTAATTAGAACCGAACAACCACCACTTTAATTGGGTTGTGATCCATATTATTTCTCCAGTGGTGCGTGATTACCTTTACACTTGATGACATTCTCGTGGTTTTCGTGATCAAATACGAGCACCTTCAAGGATCTGATGTCAATCCTCTTGAATAACGTGAAGCATCCTATCTTCAAGTCATGTGCTTTGACAAACTTTGACCAGCGTGCGTCCATAAAAATCTTGTCATCTTCCTCCTTCAGGCCGACCTCCCAGATGCAATCGGTGGAGATCTTCAGCTTGATGGTCTCTAGCCACTCACCTTCAAACCAGGGCTCAAAAGCATTGTGGATGACCCCATCTAATCATGTCGGCAGTAACAGTAACTTGCAGAAGCTACCAGGGCGGGTCTACTCACTGGCGTTTGCTGGCCTGCTCATCAGGGCAGCCCCCTTTTTTCGAAGATGAGCTCTCTACAATCTTGATCTTGTTGCGTGAATAATGCAACAACAAAAATGGACCCAGTCAGATAATATTCGCTAGCTACTGACCGTAAGTGCAAAATAATAGGACCCAAATAAAGACATCTAAGAGCATCTCCAGCCGCGTCCCCCAAACCGTCCCCCAAACCGCGCCGGATTGAGCGTTTGGGGGACGTGTTTTGTTCGTGCCGCGTTTGGGGGACGTCGCTCCCCAGCCGCGTCCCCCAAACGCCGCCCCCAAACATTTAAAATAATTTTTTTAACACATAAACCATTTATATCAAATGTAGCATATGAAAAAAAATGTTTTCGAGGATTGTTTTCAAATTAAATTACAACAAACAATAAAACAAGTAATCAAATATAATAAAAAGGGCTAGATGATACATCAAGGTGCCACGGTATTTCCTTTGATCCTCCACAAATGCTCAACGAGATCAGCTTGAAGTTGCTCATGCACATTGCTGTCACGGATCTCTGCGTGCATGGCGAGAAAATCAGCAAAATCTGCGGGCAACTCATGATCAACCTCCGCGAGAGGGCCTTGACACTCATAGGGACCAACATGTGACCTAACATGATTCTTGCGGTCATCCTCGATGATCATGTTGTGCATGATCACACAAGCCTGCATCACCTCCCACATTTGGTCGTGAGACCAGCTTAGAGCAGGTTACCGAACAATTGCAAATTGTGCTTGAAGCACACCAAATGCCCGCTCGACATCCTTCCTGCAAGCCTCCTGTCGTGTAGCAAAGTGAGAATTCTTCAGACCTGATGGATTCGAGATTGTTTTGACAAAAGTGGCCCATTTTGGATATATACCATCGGCTAGATAATAGCCTTTGGTATATTGGTGGCTATTGATCTCATAGTTGCATGGTGGAGCATGCCCTTCCACTAGTCTGCTGAAGACCGGAGACCGCTGCAACACGTTGATGTCATTGTGTGATCCCGCCATGCCAAAGAAATAATGCCAAATCCACAGGTCATAATCTGCCACAGCTTCAAGCACCACACTGCAATATCCATGACGCCCTTTGTATATACCTTGCCAAGCAAACGGGCAGTTCTTCCATGCCCGGTGCATGCAATCGATGCTTCCAAGCATTCCAGGAAATCCTCCGGCAGCATTTTGTGCCATGATCCTTGCGGTCTCTTCCTCGGTTGGCCCTCTCAAGTAGTATTTGCCAAACTTTCCCACCACAGCTCGGCAAAACTTGTACATGCACTCAATGGCGGTAGACTCACTCATGCGAAGGTAGTCGTCCCGTGTATCGGCAGGTGCTCCGTATGCAAGCATCCTCATGGCGGCGGTGCACTTCGAATGGATGAGAACCCGAGAACGCCTACAGCGTCGACCTTGAGCTTGAAGTAGGGGTCGAACTCTCGAATGCCGTGGAGGATATTCATGAACAGGCCCTTGCTCATCCTGTACCGGCGCCGAAAATTGTCGGCATGTGTTGCCCCGTCGGCGAAGTAGTCGTTGTGCAGCATGGCATGCCCCTCCATCCTCTGCCGGGGCTTCGACTTCCTTCTTCCCGGCCTTGATCCTCCGCGGCGCGGCCTCTTCCTCTTCTCCGCCTCAGCGTCAAGCATGTCCTGGAGGGACGCGATGATCAGCAAATGCTCCCGCAGGTCCTTGTCGAACACTTGCTCGTCCTCCAGCAGCTAGCAGGGCAACCATCTCATCGTCGCTGTCCATGGCTAAAGCAAAATCAATGGTTAAAATTGCGCCGAGGCAGACGACGCAACAAACAGCGACCAATCGCGCCTACCTGGCAAGTCGTCGAGCACCTTCTGTGCGCGGAGGTGGGGCGGATTTGACGGCGCGTTCGGGAGGCGCCGGCGACGCGGCGGCGGCGGCACGACCGGCGGGAGCCCCGGCCGCGACAACGGTGCCGACTCGCAGCACGGATCGGACGCCCAAACGGCCGGGAAATCCAGCGGCGGCGGTGGGGTGGGAGGCGCGGGAAGGAAGGAGCGACGAGAAAAGAGGCGCGAACCAACGGTTTATGCAAATAGTCGCCGACATGTGGGAGCCCGCCTCGCTTTTCGTTGTGTCCGGCGTCCCCGGAGCGTCCCCTGTGGGACGGGGACGGGCTCGGGGCGCCGGACACCGTATCGGGCCGCGCCGGAAAAAAATGGGCTTTGGGGGACGCGGCTGGAACGCTTTTTTTGTCCGGCGCGCCCCAAATCCTTTTGGGGGACGCTTTGGGGGACGCGACTGGAGATGCTCTAACAAAGTAAGTGGAGAATGGTATACTTATGAAGCCCACAATCTGAACATTATGCTTCTTAATCTAGTTTGGCCAATTCGTAGGACCGGTATATCAGGTTCAACTCATAAAACTGAGAAAAAACTTAGCAACAGGGATAGAACTATAGATAGCATGGCAAGGTATAGCATTAAAGTATTGCAGTTCATCATTGAGAAGTATAGATCGATCTAGCAAAACAACAGACAAGTGCCTGGCTAAAGTCATCACAGAAATTTTCTTGTAGTGCGCCACCTTGGACTCATAGGCGGGCTGTGAATCGGTTACTTGCGAAGGGATCTGAGAGTCCCCAACGCAGACAAGCACCTGGCTAAAGTCATCACAGAAGGAGTCCTACACACATCATAGTACATATAACGTGAATCTACTTGGAAGAAAAGACATGTGAATAACACAAACCATACCAACAATCATCCTAAAATCACACAAGCAGTTCATTGCAACGGTGAATAGCACTGATACGTCTCCAACGTATCTATAATTTCTTATGTTCCATGCATATTTTATAACAATACCTACATGTTTTATTCACACTTTATAATGTTTTTATGCATTTTCTGGACTAATTAACCTATTAACAAGATGCCACAGTGTCAGTCCCTCTTTTCTGCTGTTTTTGATTTCAGAAAAGTTGGTTTACAAATATTTTTGGAATTGGACGAAACAAAAGCCCACGGCCCTATTTTCACGGAGTGTTCCAGAAGTCCGAAGAAGAGTCGAGGAAGGGCAGCAGGGGGCCCACACCATAAGGCGGCGCGGCTGTGGGGCCCCCCGCGCCGACCTATAGGGAGGGAGCCCCCTGGCTCCACCTACGCTGCCCCTTCGCCTATTTGTTCCTTCATCGCGGAAAACCCTAGTACCGAGAGCCAAATTACGAGAACAGTTCCAGAGACGCCGCCACCGTAAACCCCATCTCGGGGGGTTCAGAAGATCTCCTCCGGCACCCTGCCGGAGAGGGGAATCATCACCGGAGGGCTCTACATCACCATGCCCGCCTCCGGATTGATGCGTGAGTAGTTCATCCTTGGACTATGGGTCCATAGCAGTAGCTAGATGGTTGTCTTCTCCTATTATGCCATCATGCTTAGATCTTGTGAGCTGCCTATCATGATCAAGATCATCTATTTGTAATGCTACATGTTGTGTTTGCTGGGATCCGATGAATATGGAATACTATGTCAAGTTGATTATTGATCTATCATATATATGTTGTTTATGATCTTCCTTGCTCTCCATTGCTAGTAGAGGCTCTGGCCAAGTTGATACTTGTAACTCCAAGAGGGGGTATTTATGCTAGATAGTGGGTTCATGCCTCCATTGAATCTGGGACAGTGACAGAAAGTTCTAAGGTTGTGGATGTGTTGTTGCCACTAGGGATAAAACATCAATGCTTTGTCTAAGGATATTTGCATTGTTTACATTACGCACGGTACTTAATGCAATTGTCCGTTGTTTGCAACTTAATACTTGGAAGGGGTGCGCATGCTAACCCGAAGGTGGACTTTTTAGGCATAGATGCATGCTTGGATGACGGTCTATGTTCTTTGTCGTAATGCCCTAAGTAAATCTCATAGTAGTCATCATGATATGTATGTGCATTGTTATGCCCTCTCTATTTGTCAATTGCCCAACTGTAATTTGTTTACCCAACATGTTATTTATCTTATTGGATATGCACCACTAGTGAACTGTGGACCCCGGTCCATTCATTTACATCTGAAATACAACCTACTGCAATCATTGTTCTCTTTTGTTTTCTGCAAGCAAACATCATTTTCCACACCATACGTTTAATCCTTTGTTTTCAGCAAGCCGGTGAGATTGACAACCTCATTGTTAAGTTGGGGCAAAGTATTTTGATTGTGTTGTGCAGGTTCCACGTTGGCGCCGGAATCCCTGGTGTTGCGCCGCACTACACTCCTTCACCAACAACCTTCACGTGGTCTTCATCTCCTACTGGTTCGATAACCTTGGTTTCTTACTGAGGAAAAACTCGCTGTTGTACTCATCATACCTTCCTCTTGGGGTTCCCAACGGACGTGTGCTTTACCGTCACAAGCAGCTACTTTTCTGGCACCGTTGCCGGGGAGATCAAGACACGCTGCAAGGGGAGTCTCTCACACCCAATCTCTTTACTTTGTTTATTGTCTTGCTTTATTTTATTTTCTGTCTTGTTTTCTTTCTTTATATCAAAAACACAAAAAAAATAGTTACTTGTTTTACTTTATTTAATTCTGTTTTGTTTTATTTGTTCTTATTATTGCTAAAATGAATACTCCTGAGAACACTAAGTTGTGTGACTTCACTAGCACAAATAATAATGATTTCATATGCACTCCTATTGCTCCACCTCTTCTACAGCAGAATCTTATGAAATTAAACCTACTTTACTAAATCTTGTTATGAGAGAGCAATTTTCTGGTGTTAGTACTGATGATGCTGCTGCCCATCTTAATAATTTTGTTGAACTTTGTGAAATGCAAAAGTATAAGGATATAGATGGGGATATTATAAAACTGAAATTGTTTCCTTTCTCCTTGAGAGGAAGAGCTAAAGATTGGTTGCTATCTTTGCCTAAAAATAGTATTAGTTCATGGACTAAATGTAAAGACGCTTTCATTGGAAAATATTATCCTCCTGCTAAAATTATATCTTTGAGAAGTAGCATTATGAATTTTAAGCAATTGGATAATGAACATGTTGCCCAAGCATGGGAGAGAATGAAATCTTTGGTAAAGAATTGCCCCACCCATGGACTAACTACTTGGATGATCATCCAATCCTTTTATGCATGATTAAATTTTTCTTCAAGGAACCTATTGGATTCAGCTGCTGGAGGTACTTTTATGTCCATCACTTTGGGTGCTGCAACAAAGCTTCTTGATGATATGATGATCAACTACTCTGAATGGCACACTTAAAGGACTCCTCAAGGTAAGAAGGTAAATTCTGTTGAAGAAACCTCTTCCTTGAGTGATAAGATTGATGTTATTATGTCTATGCTTGTTAATGGTAAATCTCATGTTGATCCTAATAATGTTCCTTTAGCTTCATTGGTTGCTCAAGAAGAACATGTTTATGTGAACTTCATTAAAAATAATTATTTCAACAACAATGCTTATAGGAATAATTTTGGTAACAACTATAGGCCATATCCTTCTAACAGTGGTAATTCTTATGGCAATTCTTATGGTAATTCTTACAACAATAGTAGGAGTGTACCCTCTGCTCTTGAAGTCATGCTTAAAGAATTTATTAGTACACAAACTGCTTTTAACAAATCTGTTGAGGAAAAGTTTGGTAAAATTGATGTTCTTGCTTCTAAGGTTGATAGTCTTGCTCGTGATGTTGATCTTTTGAAACTGAAAGTTATGCCTAATGAAGTTGAAGATATTAAGTCATTTGCTACAGCAAATGCTATCCAAGTTCGAATTAATGACAATATTAGAATGATGGCTGAATTGCATGCTAGGTGGGAAAGAGAAGAAAAAGTTGCTAAAGAGAAAAATATAGCTAGAGTTTGCACTATTACCACCACTAGTAATGTTGATGCTTCACATGTTGCTAAATCTCCTACTATCAATGGTAAAATAATTGGTGTTGACAATGTTTCTACTTCTACTACAAAGCGTGCAAAACTGCCTGAAACTGCTGAAACTGTTTGTGATAAAAGTGCTAAAAAAATTCAAAGTGTTGGGGACAATGGTCCCATTGCTTTAGATCATAATGGTTTTGATTTTGATGATTGTCATATTTCTGAAGTTATTAAGTTCTTGCAAAAACTTGCTAGAAGTCCTAATGCTAGTGCTATAAACTTGGCCTTTACAAAACATATTACAAATGCTCTCATTAAAGCTAGGGAAGAGGAATTAAAACTTGGAGCTTCTATCCCTAGGAAGTTGGAAGATGGTTGGGAGCCCATCATCAAAATGAAGGTCAATTATTTTGATTGTAATGCTTTATGTGATCTTGGTGCAAGTATTTCTGTTATGCCTAAGAAACTTTATGATATGCTTGACTTGCCACCTTTGGAATGCTGTTATTTGGATGTTAATCTTGCTGATAATTCTATAAAGAGACCTTTGGGGAGAATTGACAATGTTCACAGTACGGTTAACAATAACCTTGTCCCGTTGATTTTGTTGTTTTGGATATTGAATGCAATGCATCTTGTCCTATTGTTTTGTGAAGACCCTTTCTTCGAACCGTTGGTGCTATTATTGATATGAAAGAAGGAAATATTAAATATCAATTCCCTCTTAATAAAGGTATGGAACACTTCCCTAGAAAGAGAATGAAGATGCCTTTTGATTTTATTATTAGAACAAATTATGATGTTGATGCTTCTTCTCTTGATGTTACTTGATTTTCACTTTCTGCGCCTAGCGGAAAGGCGTTAAAGAAAAGCGCTTATGGGAGACAACCCATTATTTTATTTCTGCAATTTTTGTTTTATATTTGAGTCAAGGTGCTTGTTACTACTGTAGCAATACCTTTGTATCTTTATTTTCTTGCATTGTTGTGCCAAGTAAAGTCTTTGATAGAAGGTTGATACTAGATTTGGATTTCTGCGCAGAAACAGATTTTTAGCTGTCACGAATTTGAGTTTTTCTCTCTGTAGAAGAATCTAAAAATTCTGAAAAAATTCATGAGTAATCCTCAGATATGTACGCAACTTTCATTCAACTGGAGCTTTTCCATCTGAGCATGTTAAGTGCCTTGAACAAATTCATCTTTACGGACTGTTCTGTTTTGACAGATTCTGCCTTTTATTTCGCATTGCCTCTTTTACTGTGTTTGAGTGGGTTTCTTTGCTCCATTAAATTTCAGTAACCTTGGGTAATGTCCATAAGTGTTGGGAATGATTGTTTCCTTGCTGAACATGTGAATTTTTGATTATGCACTAACCCTCTAATGAGATTGCTTTGAGTTTGGTGTGAAGGAAGTTTTCAACGATCAAGAGAGGAGGATGATATAATATGATCAAGAAGAGTGAAAAGTCTAAGCTTGGGGATGCCCCCGTTGTTCATCCCTGCATATTTTAAGAAGTCTCAAGCGTCTAAGCTTTGGGATGCCCAAGGCATCCCCTTCTTCATCAACAACTTATCAGGTCACCTCTAGTGAAACTATATTTTAATTCCGTCACATCTTATGTGTTTTACTTGAAGCGTCTGTGTGTTTTCATTTTCGTTTTGTTATTTTCATTCTCTGAATAAATCGGATCCTAACATGCTTGTGTGGGAGAGAGACACGCTCCGCTTTTTCATTTGAACACTGGTGTCCTTCGTTTTACTTTTAATGTTCATTGCGAAAGCTGAAAGCCGCAACACTTATTGCTATTTGGTTGGAAACAGAAAATGCTTCATGTGGTAATTGGTATATTGTCTTGAATAATTTGATACTTGGCAATTTTTTTGAGCTCTCAAGTAGATCATGTTTAAGCTCTTGCATCATGTAGTTTAAACCTATTAGTGGAGAACTACCGTAGAGCTTGTTGAAATTTGGTTTGCATGATTAGTCTCTCTAAGGTCTAGATATTTTCTGGTAAAAGTGTTTGAGCAACAAGGAAGACAGTGTAGAGTCTTATAATGCTTGCAATATGTTCTTATGTAAGTTTTGCTGTACCGGTTTATACTTACTTGTGTTTGCTTCAAACAACCTTGCTAGCCAAAGCCTTGTACTGAGAGGGAATGCTTCTCGTGCATCCAAAACCTTGAGCCAAAACTTATGTCATTTGTGTCCACCATAACTACCTACTATGTGGTATTTTTCTGCCATTCCAAGTAAATACTTCATGTGCTACCTTTAAACAATTCAAAACTTTATTACTCCTTATTTGTGTCAATGTTTTATAGCTCATGAGGAAGTATGTGGTGTTTTATCTTTCAATCTTGTTGGGCAGACTTTCACCAATGGACTAGTGGCACATCCGCTTATCCAATAATTTTGCAAAAAGAGCTGGCAACGGGGTGCCCAGCCCCAATTAATTAACTTTCATTAATAATTATCTTCACATGTTTTGCCCTGATTTATTAGTAAGCAACTTAATTTTGCAATAGACACTCCTCCATGGTATGTGAAATGTTGGAAGGCACCCGAGGATTCGGTTAGCCATGACTTGTGAAAGCAAAAGGTTGGGAGGAGTGTCATCTATAAATAAAACTAAAATACATGTGTAAACAAAAGAGAAGAGGGATGATCTACCTTGCTGGTAGAGATAACGTCCTTCATGGGAGCCGCTCTTTGAAAGTCTGTTTGACAAGGGGTTAGAGTGCCCACTATCATTCGTTGACAACAACAAACACCTCTCAAAACTTTATTTTTATGCTCTCTTTATGATTTCAAAACTTGAAAAGCTCTAGCACATGATTTAATCCCTGCTTCCTGATACGTCTCAAACGTATCTATAATTTCTTATGTTCCATGCTACTTTTATAACAATACTCACATGTTTTATACACACTTTATATCATTTATATACATTTTCCAGCACTAATCTATTAACGAGATGCCGAAGCGCCAGTTCCTGTTTTGTGCTGTTTTTGGTTTCAGAAATCCTACACAGGAAATATTCTCGGAATTGGACGAAATTAACGCCTAGCGTCTTATTTTTCCACGGAGCTTCCAGAAGACCGAAGAGGATACGAAGTGGGGCCACGAGGTGGCGACACACTGATGACCCACAAGTATAGGGGATCGCAACAGTCTTCGCGGGAAGTAAAACCCAATTTATTGATTCGACACAAGGGGAGACAAAGAATACTTGAAAGCCTTAACAGCGGAGTTGTCAATTCAGCTGCACCTGGAAACAGACTTGCTCGCAAGAGTTTATCGAGTAGTAACAGCTTTATAGTAGTAGC
>NC_061514.1:27678564-27847573 GCF_022539505.1 Lolium rigidum | reverse complement strand
GGAATTAAGGTTCCACCGGAAGATCAAACATATTTAATGCCAACTCATTTGGAAATGAGTAATGCGTTGAGACGCAAATGAATTACAAAATACATACGTTTACGAGCGTGTCGAATCCGATGACTAAAAACCTCTCCCCTGAGCAATACATGATAAAGCACCGAAGGCCAAGGTGTTATATCTTTACAAATGTAAACTAGATTATTGACTCTAGTGCAAGTGGGAGATCGAAGGAGATATGCCCTAGAGGCAATAATAAAGTGGTTATTATTTATATCTTTATGTTTATGATAAATGTTTATATATCATGCTATAATTGTATTAACCGAAACATTAGTACATGTGTGATATGTAGACAAACAAAGAGTCCCTAGTATGCCTCTTAACTAGCTTGTTGATTAATGGATGATTAGTTTCATAATCATGAACATTGGATGTTATTAATAACAAGGTTATATCATTGTATGAATGATGTAATGGACACACCCAATTAAGCGTAGCATAAGATCTCGTCATTAAGTTATTTGCTATAAGCTTTCGATACATAGTTACCTAGTCCTTATGACCATGAGATCATGTAAATCACTTATACCGGAAAGGTACTTTGATTACATCAAACGCCACTCGCGTAAATGGGTGGTTATAAAGGTGGGATTAAGTATCCGGAAAGTATGAGTTGAGGCATATGGATCAACGAGTGGGATTTGTCCATCCCGATGACGGATAGATATACTCTGGGCCCTCTCGGTGGAATGTCGTCTAATGTCTTGCAAGCATATGAATAAGTTCATAAGAGACCACATACCACGGTACGAGTAAAGAGTACTTGTCGGGAGACGAGGTTGAACAAGGTATAGAGTGATACCGAAGATCAAACCTCGGACAAGTAAAATATCGCGTGACAAAGGGAATTGGTATTGTATGTGAATGGTTCATTCGATCACTAAAGTCATCGTTGAATATGTGGGAGCCATTATGGATCTCCAGATCCCGCTATTGGTCATTGGTCGGAGTGAGTACTCAACCATGTCCGCATAGTTCACGAACCGTAGGGTGACACACTTAAAGTTGGATGTTGAAATGGTAGAACTTGAATATGGAATGGAGTTCGAATATTTGTTCGGAGTCCCGGATGAGATCCCGGACATCACGAGGAGTTCCGGAATGGTCCGGAGCATAAGATTCATATATAGGATGTCATTTTATGTGAAATAAAATGTCGCGGAAGGTTCTATGGAAGGTTCTAGAAGGTTCTAGAAAAGTCCGGAAGAAACCACCAAGGAAGGTGGAGTCCACATGGGACTCCACCTCCATGGCCGGCCAGCCCTAGATGGGGTGGAGTCCCAAGTGGACTCCACCATAGGGGGCCGGCCAACCCCCCACATGGGAGGTGGAAATCCCACCTTTGGGTGGGAGTCCTAGTTGGGCTAGGTTTCCCCTCCTATGGAAGGTTTTTGGTTCGGGTCTTATTCGAAGACTTGGAGACCAACTCTTGGGGTTCCACCTATATAATGAGGGCCAAGGGGAGGGGCCGGCCACCCCAAGCACCACAAGGTGGCCGCACCACTAGATGGCCGGCGCCCCCTCCCAAACCCTAGCCGCCCCTCTCTCCTCTATAGTTCCCGCACGCTTAGCGAAGCTCCGCCGGACTTCTCCACCACCACCGACACCACGCCGTCGTGCTGTCGGATTCAAGAGGAGCTACTACTTCCGCTGCCCGCTGGAACGGGGAGGTGGACGTCGTCTTCATCAACAACCGAACGTGTGACCGAGTACGGAGGTGCTGCCCGTTCGTGGCGCCGGAACCGATCGTGATCAAGATCTTCTACGCGCTTTTGCAAGCGGCAAGTGATCGTCTACCGCAGCAATAAGAGCCTACTCTTATAGGCTTTGGAATCTCTTCAAGGGTTAGTCTTGATCATCCCCTCGTTGCTACCGTCTTCTAGATTGCATCTTGGCTTGGATTGCGTGTTCGTGGTAGGAAATTTTTTGTTTTCTATGCAACGTTATCCTACATCCCCACCCACCGGTTGTTCTCGCAAGATACAACTGCTACGGTAAGCGCATCCGTTGATGTACGAGAGGTGGAAATACAATTGACTACTCCGTCCCACTCCAGATCTTATGGTTAACACGAGTTTTACGGCACAAGAATCACTGGACGACATTTGTTGTTTAATCCTAGATGGATATAAACCCATTGCAATGGAACCTCTACCATATCAACACATACCATGGTTCCATTGCCCACCACATAGTCATATTCATAGTTATGAAAATAGTACTTTTTCTTTTCATGCAAGAGTGATAAGTATAGTACTTTGCAAGTAATTTGGTAAAAATACTCAAATGACATGAGCAAGCGATGAACTTGCCTGAAGACTGCAAAGTGTTGTAGTTCGATGGTGTGGACTGACCCTTGTCCTCTGTTGCTGAAAGATAGCATCATTGTCCGATAAGGGCAATGGTTAAAGAAGCAATTATACATGATTCAGCTTTTAGGGTTTTGTTTCCCCCTTCCCGATGCTTTATTATTTCATGTAAGAGGTAATTACTAAGAACAATTTAGGGATACTCTGTTTAGGGTAAAATACTACATTGAAATGTTGTCAAGGTGTTTTTTAAAGTCCAAAAGTATTTATGGACTTATTTTTATCATTAAAAATATAAGGTTTGATTTTTAATGATAAATTCCTTGTATTTAAATATGACTTATTTTGAATTGTCTCAATAATTCCTATACATATTTTATTATGATAGAGAATTTTATTCTAAGTGATTTACATATTTTTTTTAGAGTTCTTAACCATTTTCTATTCTTTTTCAAAGTTTGTGGTTTTAACAAAATTGTGAAAAGACAGATTTACCCCTGGGCCCACCTGTCAGTGGAGCCCAACGGGTTAGGTCGAACCGACCCGTTCGGTCCGGCTGGGTCGGCCTCATTCTTCCCCTTCTCTCTCTCTCTCGCAGAAACCCTAACCCTAATTCGCTCCCGCGACCCTCGCGTCGCCTGCGCCGTCGCCGGCCGATTCCGGCTGACTCCGGCAGTCTCCAGCGACGAGATCGGTCGCAAACGAACCGCCGTTCGACGGCGCGCCTCCTGGTCCGCGTCGATCTGTGATTCGCCGCCGTCTCCGCTCGCCCCCAACCTCTCTGTGTCTCGGCCGCACGGATCTGTGGCGATCCGTCGCCCACCGGCGTCCCTGGTGCTATGGCGCCATCGTGAGCCCCGCCTTGGTGTGCTGGGTGCTGCGGCTCTGCCGTGGCCTGGCTTGGCTTGGCCTGGCGCCGCTGTTCGCCCGGCGTGTGCCGCCGTGGCCGCGACTGCTGCCTTCTCGCCCAGGTGTTTGCTCCACTCTCTCTCTCTCTCATCTGTTCTTCCTCCTCTTCCACCACTGGATGCCTTGGCATCCATGGTGCCGTGCTGCTGCTGTGTGCTGTTGCTGCTACCTCCATGCCCTAGCCTATGTTGTTGCTTCTGTGTGATCCTAGATGCTACTGGCTTGCTTATGCATGTATTTCTTGTCTGCAGCTACTCCTATTACTGCTAATGATGCTATGCCTTTGCTATGTATTCATTTATCTTCCCCTGGCTTGATTTCTGTGAAGAATCCTTGCCAATGGCAAGTGCCAGTGCTCCTAGTTGTTGCTCCTAGAGCATGTGCCTCATGGTGATGCTCTCTGGAACATGGTTGCTAGTTATACAACTCTACACCTTGTTGTAGTGTGCTTCTGCATACAATTATAAGGTGCTGATATGATTATCTATGATAAATTGATTGTTTATCTTTGGTCTGGGATGATCCTGTGATCATCAGGCTTACTGGTGGCTTATGTATATGCTTAAGCTGGTGATGATGCATGATGGTGCTTGCTCAGGCCCTTGCTATTGCTTGCAATGATCCATTGGATCATCTGCAAGGCCTGGTGCATGGTCTACTTATCTGTTTCATTTATCTGTGTAGTTCTGATTTATTAAATAGATAAATGATGTGAACTGCCCTGCAGTAATGATCACATAAGTGGATTTAGTAGAGCTAGAGGGATGCCAACCATTTTTTGGGGACCCTAGCTCCCTTTGAACCCTTCTGGGTAATGATATGCTATTTGGCTTGATGATTTTGTGGTTGAGGTGGCCTCAACAACAATTCCTTGCTATTTTGGTAGCTCCCACCTCAGGTGGCTTGTTGTGCATGGATAAATACTTACTGGCTGATCAAGATTGATTGCCAGAAGCTTTTTGATGCTGACAAGTACTTGCAGAAACATATTTCTCTACATGTCTGATGGTTTTAAATGGGCTAGAGTAGCCTGGGTGTATCTAGGTAAATATCTGGGATGGTTTTCTTCCTATTTCCATTTGGAAATATGCTACCTCTTTACTGGTTGGCATAACCATGGTCATAGGCTTAGATTGATCCCTGGCCTTTGCCATTTCCACCAGGTTATTCTTGGTCTATGACCAAGTGATGATCAATACTGGGTTATTCCCCTCTTTTGTGTGTTTGTGTATTCATGGATGTGCAAATAGTGAACAAAACCATCTGGTTTGTTCATGATTATGTTATACCTCACTCCAGCTACTAGAAATTGGTGTTGGTGTAGAGGTTTTGCTTCTGGATGATTTCTGTGCTTGCCCTGCTCCTCCTAGTGGCTTGTGCTTGATCTAGTCCATGGTTTGATGCTCAATAGAAAACGGTTCTTTGGTGGAACTGATTCTGGATGATTTTGCTGGCTATGAACTCTTCCTGTTCTTATGTTCTTACCCTGTGGAGCTGTTGTCGATGAACAACTAGGGTTTGGTCTGTGAAAAGGTTTTATATGGCATTCTCCTTGCTCTCTTGGTCGACAGCAGTGCCTGATCACTTTGGTGACTCCTCTGGCTGTGTGTGTGCTGGTGTGCATGCACACATGCATTGTGAGCTGCCTGTGTGTGTGTGGCTTGGAACTTGAGCTGTGAGTGGATCAGCTCGGCTGGTTTGGTAATATCCACCCAACATTTCATTTCTTTGACTAACTTGCCAAGTGGTTTTACCACTTGGCTTAACTTTTTTGCTTTGTCTTTGTTGTTTGCTTTTGTAGGTTTTGGGAAAATGATCAAGAAGATCAATCAAGTGGTGTTCAAGCAAATCATGAAGACTTACTTGTCTAGTTTAGCAATTTACTTTTACTTGTAATTTTCCTTTTCTATTTTCCATTTAATTCCTGTAATGAGTTGTAATATTCATAATTCAATTTGGATAATGTAAATGACAATGTATCTTGTGTGTTAATCAATAAAGCTCAAGGTTTCTCTATTGAGCTTTAAATATGTGTTATATTCTTTTATATTCCTGGTTATTCAATTATTTAATGAATTATCCCTATTTGAATTATAATTTAATTAATTAATGTTTGAATTTGAAATTCAAACATAACTTGTTTGATTTCAATCATGCAACTTAAGTTGAGATGATATAAGTTCCCCTCTCTTCTCGAAAACCCTAATTGAGTTAATTGAGGTCCAAGTTTATCGCACTCTCGAAACCCTAACCCTGTAAGGTGTCGAGACAGAAACTTGTCCCCCTTCGATGCAGTTTTCATTAAAAGCGCGAAATTTCCCCAGATTTTACGATGCAATGCACGTCCCTTTCTAAATTCTACCCCTCGATCGTCTCTAAACTTGGGATATTACAGTGAAGCCTAGCGCACCTGTTGCATCGGGCCTGCATTGGAAGTAGGGGTCGTAGTTTCTGACGCCCCGTAGAATGACCAAGAACAGGTCCCTTGACATCCTGTATCGGCGTCGGAATAGTTTTCCGGGAAGATCGGATTGGTGAGGTGGAAGTAGTCCTTGTGGAGGTGGGCCTGCCCTTCCACTCTGTTGCGCAGCAGGTTTTTGGACCGCCCCTTCACAGAACCCCGGTGCTGCGGCCCCGGGTTAGAGGTGAACTCGTGGATCATGGAGGCCGCAGTAGTTGCCAATGTCTGCGTCGACTGATCGGACTCCTCGTCGGAAAAGGAGTCGACGACCTCCGCGCGAAACTTGTCCAACATCTGCCACATGTCTATCTGCGTGGGTACAAACTGGGGATCAATGGCCGCGCACAATAGCGCCGAAAACACGAGTAAGAAACCTACCGACGCAATTGACCGAACAGGTCGTGGGCGGCGCGGAAGGGCGGCGCAACCGGGAGCGTTTCGCCCGAAAACAGCCGGCAGGTACGCGGCGGAGCCAAGCCCGAGTACGATCCTGCTCTCCCGCGCGGCGAGAACGGAGCCGACGGCGACTTCTGCGGCGCTACGGCGGGACGGCGGCGGGTGGGGTTGGGGTGGTGCCGTCGCACTAGGGCAGCAAAGACGGGAAAAATAAGCAAATCGAAGCGGTCGATTTCGCTGTCCCTGACATGCGGGACCGGGTAAGAAATGGAGGACGCTCTGCGCGACCGCCGATCGTCCGTGCAGACGCAAACCTAGCGCATATTTGGGCCAGGTTTGCGTCTCCGTGGACGGCCCGGTCACTATGCGTCGCGCCGCTGGAGGTAATGCCAGACGCATTTCCGATCACGGCGGACACAAACGGTCGCTCACGTCGCGCCGCTGGAGATGCCCTAAACAATGGTGCTCATTGTAGAAAGGTATTGGAGATTGCACATCACCAATAGGGCCGACTGCTCATATATATATAGGCGGACACATGTACAATTACAGGTACAACCCTAAGAAAACACGAGGACCTATACCTATACAATATGTTAGCCGGCCCTATTGGTGCTGTGTAATCTCCAATACCTTTCTACATGGTATCAGAGGCCCTTCGGCCCTGACCTAGCCGCCGCCCCCTCCTCCCTAGGGCACCGCCCCCTCCTTCCCTCTCTGACCTAGCCGCCGCCCCCTCTCCTCCTTGGGCGCCGCCGGCCCTTCCTCTCCCAACCCTAGCCGCCGCCCCTCCCCACCTCGGGCGCCGCCGGCCTTCACCCCCAACCCTAGCCCTAGCCGCTTCCGCCTACCACCACCACCACCGCTTCCGCCATGGCCGGGTTCTCCTCCTCCGGCTCCGACCCCTTCAACTCCTCCCGCTCCGGCAGCAGCAACCCCTTCGCCGGCCCCTCTGTCGCCGTCATCCGCGACATCTCCATCGCCGAGCGCGTGCCGGTGAAGCTCTCCACCACCGCTGCCAACTTCTTCCCGTGGAAGACCTACTTCGGGCTGCTCTTCTGCGAGTATGATCTCCTCGATCACGTCGACGGCACCATCGACCTCCTCGCCATGCCGCACGACCCCGAGTGGCTCGCGATCGACGCCACCATCATCCGCTGGTTCTACCAGACCGTCTCCAACGACATCTTCCGCACCGTCGTCCGCGACGGCGACTCCGCCCACACGGTCTGGGCTAAGATCACCGGTCCCTTCACCGACAACAAAATCCAGCGGGTCACCTTCCTCCAGCAGGAGTTCTTCGGCACCCACCAAAACGACCTCTCTCTCGACAAGTACGCACTCAAGCTGAAGAGCCTCTCCGACGAGTTCCGTGATTTGGAGTTCCCGATCGATGACAAGATCATGCTCTCCACCCTGTCGGCGGGTCTCAGAGAGGATCTCAGCAACGCCGCCTCCAACCTCACGCTCCTCACCACGCCCACCTTCGAGCAGGCCGTGGCCTACCTGCGCCTCGAGGAGCGCCGCCTCAAGCATCTCCGGGCTCGGGCGGCCCACACCGCCTTCATCGCTGGCTTCTCCCGCGGTGCCCAGACTCCCGCGCCCCGCGCCCCTACGCCTCGTCCCATGGGTCCGCCGCCGGGTTTCCCCGCCACCGGCCAGCCGCCCAGTCAGACCGGACCGTGGACCGGCCAGTCCGGTCACAAGGCCGGCCAGACCGGACCATGGACTGGCCAGGCCGGCGCCCAGGCAGGCCAGACCGGCCCCTGGACCGGGCAACCGGCTCCCTCTGGCGGTAGCCGCCGCGGCCGTCGTCGCTGTGGCGGTGGAAAAGGCGGTGGCGCCAACGCCACCGCCCCCGCGCCTCGTCCCCCGCAGTACACCGCCCCTCCGCCATGGACCGCCGGTCACAACCCGTGGACCGGGGTTGTTCACGCCTACTCCATGCCCGTGCCGCGCGCCCCCTACCCGGGCATCATGGGGCCGCGTCCAGCCACCCACCAGGCGTTCTACGCGGCGCCCCAGCCTGCCCCGGCCTACGCCGCCCCCCGGGCGCGACCCCGTGGGATCCCGCGCTCCTGACCACCCTCCTGAGCGCCCCCTCCGCTGGGGCGTATGGTGGCGGTGGCGACTGGTTCATGGACACCGGTGCTTCCGCGCATATGGCTGCGCACCCCGGTAACCTCTCATTTTCTACACCCGCTTCCACTTCCTCTCGCATCATCGTTGGCAACGGTCATGCTCTTCCCATTACTCACACCGGTTCTGTCTCTTTTCCTTCCACTTCCACTCCTCTCTCTCTCTATAACGTTCTTGTTTCTCCTGACTTGATTAAAAATCTTCTTTCCGTTAAGTCTTTTACGTCGTGATAACCCTGTGACTGTGGAATTTGACGCTTTTGGTTTTTCTGTCAAGGATGGTCGTACCCGGATGCTCCCCCACCGATGTGACAGCCCCAGCGATCTCTACCCCGTTGGCGCGGCCTCCACCACCACCGGCCGCCCACTCGCCCTCTCCACCGGTGTCGACCTTTGGCACGCCCGTCTTGGCCATCCTAGCTCCGCCACTCTGCGTCAAATAATGCAAGGCTTCTCCTTTATTTGTAATAAAATGGATGCCCACTCTTGTGAAGCATGTCGTCTAGGCAAACATGTTCGCCTTCCATTTAGCTCCTCCTCCACAGTCGCGTCTTTTCCGTTTCAACTTATTCATAGTGATGTTTGGACCTCGCCGGTTCCGAGTAATTCTGGTTATAATTATTATCTTGTGATTCTTGATGATTACTCACATTTTGTATGGACTTTTCCCCTTCGCCGTAAATCAGATGTTGCCGCCACCCTCACCGCCTTCTTCGCCTTCGTCTCCACTCAGTTCGGTCGCCCCATCCACGCCTTACAAACCGACAACGGCAAGGAGTTCGACAACATCACCATTCGCTCACTTCTCGCCACCCATGGCGCCGTCTTCCGCCTCACGTGTCCATACACTTCTTCACAGAACGGCCGTGCCGAACGGATGCTTCGTACCCTCAACGACTGCGTCCGCACCCTTCTGTTCCACGCCTCCATGCCCCCGCGATTCTGGCCGAATGCCCTCGCCACGGAGACTCTCCTCGTCAACATCCGCCCGTGTCGTGTGCGTTGGTCCTACACGCCTCATCACCTCCTCTACGGTGCGTCGCCCGCCTATGATGACCTTCGCATCTTCGGCTGCCGGTGTTATCCTAACACTGCTGCCACCGCCGCGCATAAGCTTGCGCCGCGCTCTCTCCCTTGTGTGTTTCTCGGCTACCCCGCCAACATCAAGGGCTACCGTTGTTACGACCCGGTCTCCCATCGTGTCCTCACTTCCCTACACGTGTACTTTGACGAGTTGGTTTTTCCGTTTCAGCAGGGACTCTCGGCGACACCTCCGACGACGCCCCCGGCACCCGCCGGCCCTCCTGCGGCCGCGCGCCGATGACTGACCGTAGTGGCGCCCTCTGCGCCGGCCCCGCCTGGTCCCTCGGCGTCTCCGCCGCCCGCGGCGTCTCCCTCGGCCGCCTCCTCATCGGCCACCTCATCGGCCGCCTCGTCGCCCGTCTCGCCGCCCGCCTCGCCGCCCGTCGCTGCGGTCCCTGGGCCCATGCTCACCCGCGCACGTGCGGGCGTGCGGCGGCCGTCTACACGCTACCTCGCCGACCAGTACGTCCGCGCGGCGCTTCGGTCCGCCGCGTCTGCCGTCTGGGCCAGCGGCAACAACATCCTGCCGCACGACGGCGGAGCTCCTCCAAGCCGCCGACTCGGCCCAGCGCCCGGTCAGGCCGGTTGCCCGGCCGGCCAACCCAGCCCGCCGCCCGGCGCGCCGCCCGGTTCTCCGCCTGGCCTACCGCTTGGTCTGCCGCCTGGCCGGCTGCCCGGTCAGACCGGCCCCCCGGCCGGCCAACCCGGCCCGCCACCCAGCGCGCCGCCCGGTTCTCCGCCCGGCCTGCCGCCCGGTCAGACCGCCCCCCCGACCGGACCACCCAGCCTGCCGCCCGGCCGAACCGGTTCCGCGACCGGCCCAGCGACCGCTCCTTCGCCGGTGCCCACCTCGGCTCGTGCCGTGATGACGCGCGATGCACACGTCCGTTGGGAACCCCAAGAGGAAGGTGTGATGCGTACAGCAGCAAGTTTCCCTCAGTAAGAAACCAAAGTTTATCGAACCAGTAGGAGATGAAGGCCACATGAAGGTTGTTGGTGAAGGAGTGTAGTGCGGCGCAACTCCAGGGATTCCGGTGCCAACGTGGAACCTGCACAACACAATCAAAATACTTTGCCCCAACTTAACAGTGAGGTTGTCAATCTCATCGGCTTGCTGTAAACAAAGGATTAAACGTATGGTGTGGAGAATGATGTTTGTTTGCAAAGAACAGCAGAGAACAATGATTGCGGTAGGTTGTATTTCAGATGTAAAAGAATGGACCGGGGTCCACAGTTCACTAGTGGTGTCTCTCCAATAAGATAAATAGCATGTTGGGTGAACAAATTACAGTTGGGCAATTGACAAATAGAGAGGGCATAACAATGCACATACATATCATGATGACTACTATAAGATTTACTTAGAGCATTACGACAAAGAACATAGACCGCTATCCAGCATGCATCTATGCCTAAAAAGTCCACCTTCGGGTTAGCATCCGCACCCCTTCCAGTATTAAGTTGCAAACAACGGACAATTGCATTAAGTACTGTGCGTAATGTAAACAATACAAATATCCTTAGACAAAGCATTGATGTTTTATCCCTAGTGGCAACATCTCATCCACAACCTTAGAACTTTATGTCACTGTCCCAGATTCAATGGAGGCATGAACCCACTATCTAGCATAAATATTCCCTCTTGGAGTCACAAGTCTTAACTTGGCCAGAGCCTCTACTAGCAACGCAGAGCATGCAAGATCATAAACAACACATATATGATAGATCGATAATCAACTTGACATAGTATTCCATATTCATCGGATCCCAACAAACACAACATGTAGCATTACAATAAGATGATCTTGATCATGATAGGCAGCTCACAAGATCTAAACATGATAGCACAAGTGGAGAAGACAACCATCTAGCTACCGCTATGGACCCATAGTCCAAGGATGAACTACTCACGCATCGGTCCGGAGGCGGGCATGGTGATGTAGAGCCCTCCGGTGATGATTCCCCTCTCCGGCAGGGTGCCGGAGGCGATCTTCAGAATCCCCCGAGATGGGATTGACGGCGGCGGCGTCTCAGTATGTTTTCTCGTATCGTGGCTCTCGGTACTAGGGTTTTCGCTACGGAAGGATTATATAGGCGAAGGGGCGAGTCGGGGACGCTCGAGGGCCCACCCCATAAGGCGGCGCGGCCAGGGGTGGGGCCGCACCCCCCTATGGTGTGGCCGCCTCGTCGCCCCTCTCCGTCTCCCCTTCGGTGTTCTGGAAGGCTCCGTGGAAAATAAGACCGTGGGCTTTTGTTTCGTCCGATTCCGAGAATATTTCCTGTGTAGGGTTTCTGAAACCAAAAACAGCAGAAAACAGGAACTGGCGCTTCGGCATCTTGTTAATAGGTTAGTGCCGGAAAATGCATCAAAATGATATAAAGTATATATAAAACACGTGAGTATTGTCATAAAACTAGCATGGAACATAAGAAATTATAGATACGTTTGAGACGTATCAAGCATCCCCAAGCTTAGTTCCTACCCGCCCTCGAGTAGGTAAACGATAACAAGGATAATTTCCGAAGTGACATGCTACTATCATAATCTTGATCAATACTATTGTAAAGCATATGAGATGAATGAAGTGATTCAAAGCAATGGTAAAGATAATGACTAAACAACTGAATCATATAGCAAAGACTTTTCATGAATAGTACTTTCAAGACAAGCATCAACAAGTCTTGCATAAGAGTTAATTCATAAAGCAATAGATTCTTAATAAGAGGTTTTGAAGCAACACAAAGGAAGATATAAGTTTCAGCAGTTGCTTTCAACTTTCAACATATATATCTCATGGATAGTTGTCAACACAAAGTAATATGATGAGTGCAAATAAGCAAGTATGTAAGAATCAATGCACACGGTTGACACAAGTGTTTGCTTCTAAGATAGAAAGAAGTAGGTAAACCGACTCAACATAAAGTAAAAGAAAGGCCCTTCGCGAGAGGGAATCGAGGATTACTCATGTGGTAGAGCTTTTTATTTTGAAAACATGGAAACAATTTTGTCAACGGTAGTAATAATTCATATGTGTTATGCATAAAACCTCCTATAAGTTGCAAGCCTCATGCATCGAATACCAATAGTGCTCGCACCTTGTCCTAATTAGCTCGGATTTCCATGGATTATCATTGCATTACATATGTTTCAACCAAGTGTCACAAAGGGGTACCTCTATGCCACCTGTACAAAGGTCCAAGGAGATAAATCGCATTTGATTTCTCGATTTTGATAGATCTCAACTTGAGGACATCCATACGGGACAACATAGAAAACGAGATAATGGACTCCTCTTTTATGCTTTAAGCATTCAACAACAGATAATATTCTCATAAGAGATTTGAGGATTAATGTCCAAGCTGAAACTTCCACCATGATACATGGCTTTGGTTGGCGGCCCAATGTTCTTCTCTAACAATATGCATACTCAAACCATTCAACTCATGGCAAATCTCCCTTACTTCAGACAAGACGAACATGCATAGCAACTCACATGATATTCAACAAAGGTGTAACAGGTTGATGGTGTCCCCAAAAACATGGTTACCGCTCAACAAGCAACTTATAAGAACTAAGATACATAAGCGACATATTCTTTACCACAATAGTTTTTAAGCTACTTTCCCATGAGCTATGTATTGCAAAGACAAGGAATGAGATTTTTTAAAGGTAGCACGCAAGCAATTTACTTGGAATGGCACAAAAATACCACATAGTAGGTAGTTATGGTGGACACAAATGGCATAAGTTTTGGATCAAGGTTTTGGATGCACGAGAAGCATTCCCTCTCAGTACAAGGCTTTGGCTAGCAAGGTTGTTTGAAGCAAACACAAATATGAACCGGTACAGCAAAACTTACATAAGAACATATTGCAAGCATTGTAAGACTCTACACTGTCTTCCTTGTTGTTCAAACACTTTTACCAGAAAATATCTAGACTTTAGAGAGACCAATCATGCAAACCAAATTTCAACAAGCTCTATGGTAGTTCTCCACTAATAGGTTCAACTACATGATGCAAGAGCTTAAACATGGTCTACTTAAGAACTCAAAACAATTGCCAAGTATCAAATTATTCAAGACAATATACCAATTACCACATGAAGCATTTTCTGTTTCCAACCAAATAGCAATGAAGCGGCTTTAAGCTTTCGCCATGAACACTAAAAGTAAAACTAAGAACACCAGTGTTCAATATGAAAAAGCGGAGCGTGTCTCTCTCCCATACAAGGAATTATAGGATCCGAATTTATTCAAACACAAACAAAAATAAAAGCACACAGACGCTCCAAGTAAAGCACATAAGATGTGACGGAATAAAAATATAGTTTCACTAGAGGTGACCTGATAAGTTGTTGATGAAGAAGGGGATGCCTTGGGCATCCCCAAGCTTAGATGCTTGAGTCTTATTGAAATATGCAGGTATGAACCACGGGGGCATCCCCAAGCTTATACTTTTCACTCTTCTTGATCATATTATATCATCCTCCTCTCATGATCCTTGAAAACTTCCTCCACACCAAATTCAAAACAATCTCATTAGAGGGTTAGTGCATAATCAAAAATTCACATGTTCAGAGAGGACACAATCATTCCCAACACTTCTGGACATTACCCAAGGCTACTGAAATTTAATGGAGCAAAGAAATCCACTCAAACACGATAAAGGAGGCAATGTGAAATAAAAGGCAGAATCTGTCAAAACAGAACAGTCCGTAAAGACGAATTTTTTCGAGGCACTTAACATGCTCAGATGAAGAAGCTCAAATTTAATGAAAGTTGCGTACATATCTGAGGATTACTCATGAAGTTTTGCAGATTGTTTAGACTCTCCTACAGAGAGATCAACTCAAATTCGTGACAGCTAAAAATCTGTTTCCGCGCAGAAATCCAAATCTAGTATCAATTTTACTATCAAAGACTTTACTTGGCACAACAATGCAATAAAGTAAAGATACAAAGGTATTGCTACAGTAGTAACAAGCACCTTGACTCAAATATAAAACAAAAATTGCAGAAATAAAATAATGGGTTGTCTCCCATAAGCGCTTTTCTTTAACATCTTTCAGCTAGGCACAGAAAGTGTAAATCAAGTAACATCAAGAGAAGAAGCATCAACATCATAATTTTCCTTAAAAACACAACTTATCGCAATAGGTATCTTAGATGCTCCATTATCTAAATTTCCCATAGTGGTACTAAGGGTTTTATCAATTTTAAGCTTATAATGATTCTTTGGCTTAGGCATCTTAGGGACATACATGAACTTTTGCTCCTTACCCACATAAGCTTTCTCCTTAAACTTAAGAGAAGAAAAAGTTGAACCCAAGGTTCCCATAGCTTCTTCAAGTTCACCAATCCTATGAGTTTGATTATCATGGATAGCACAAGTTTCTAAGACAGCAATTCTTTCATTAATTCCTCCTAGAGATTTATCAAGTTTATCAGTATTATCAAGTAATATTCCCAATTTAGTCTCAACACTTGGAAGATTTTTCTCTATGGCCTCCAACTTTTTCATGACATCCTCAAGAGAGATTTCAATTTTAACTTCATTAACAGGTGGTATTCCAACTAGACTCTCAATAATGCAACTAGCTTCTAAAGCAGGAGTGCCTAGGAAATTACCCCCCGCAAGAGTATCAAGAACATACCTATTCCAGCTAGAGATACCAACATAAAAGTTCCTAAGGAGGATAATAGTGGAGTGTTTCTTAGTGCACCTATGATGAGCATCACTAATTCTATACCAAGCATCTTTAAAACTTTCTCCCCCTTGTTTCTTAAACGAACGAACTTCAACTTCAGGATTACTCATTTTAGCAATAATAATAAAAATAAATAAAGCAAAACCGAATTAAGTAAAGTAAAACAAGTAACTAATTTTTTTGTGTTTTTGATATAAAGAAAGCAAACAAAACAGAAAATAAAATAAAGCAAGACAATAAACAAAGTAAAGAGATTGGGTGTGAGAGACTCTCCTTGCAGCGTGTCTTGATCTCCCCGGCAACGGCGCCAGAAATTAGCTTGCTGGCGTGCAGTTGACGTGGGAGTTAGAAATCTTTGTGGTGTAACTTTTCTTCAGATCCCTGGCAACGGCGCCAGAAATTAGCTTGATGACGCGTGATGCACACGTCCGTTGGGAACCCCAAGAGGAAGGTGTGATGCGTACAGCATCAAGTTTCCCTCGGTAAGAAACCAAGGTTTATCGAACCAGTAGGAGATGAAGGCCACGTGAAGGTTGTTGGTGAAGGAGTGTAGTGCGGCGCAACACCAGAGATTCCGGTACCAACGTGGAACCTGCACAACACAATCAAAATATTTTTCCCCAACTTGACAGTGAGGTTGTCAATCTCACCGGCTTGCTGTAAACAAAGGATTAAATGTATGGTGTGGAGAATGATGTTTGTTTGCAAAGAACAGCAGAGAACAATGATTGCAGTAGGTTGTATTTCAGATGTAAAAGAATGGACCGGGGTCCACAGTTCACTAGTGGTGTCTCTCCAATAAGATAAATAGCATGTTGGGTGAACAAATTACAGTTGGGCAATTGACAAATAGAGAGGGCATAACAATGCACATACATATCATGATGACTACTATGAGATTTACCTAGGGCATTACGACAAAGAACATAGACCGCTATCCAGCATGCATCTATGCCTAAAAAGTCCACCTTCGGGTTAGCATCCGCACCCCTTCCAGTATTAAGTTGCAAACAACAGACAATTGCATTAAGTACTGTGCGTAATGTAAACAATATCCTTAGACAAAGCATTGATGTTTTATCCCTAGTGGCAACAGCACATCCACAACCTTAGAACTTTCTCACATCGTCCCGGATTCAATGGAGGCATGAACCCACTATCTAGCATAAATACTCCCTCTTGGAGTCACAAGTATTAACTTGGCGAGCCTCTACTAGCAACGGAGAGCATGCAAGATCATAAACAACACATATATGATAGATCGATAATCAACTTGACATAGTATTCCATATTCATCGGATCCCAACAAACACAACATGTAGCATTACAATAAGATGATCTTGATCATGATAGGCAGCTCACAAGATCTAAACATGATAGCACAAGAGGAGAAGACAACCATCTAGCTACTGCTATGGACCCATAGTCCAAGGATGAACTACTCACGCATCGGTCCGGAGGCGGGCATGGTGATGTAGAGCCCTCCGGTGATGATTCCCCTCTCCGGCAGGGTGCCGGAGGCGATCTTCAGAATCCCCCGAGATGGGATTGACGGCGGCGGCGTCTCAGTATGTTTTCTCGCATCGTGGCTCTCGGTACTAGGGTTTTCGCGACGGAAGGATTATATAGGCGAAGGAGCAGAGTCGGGGGACGCTCGAGGGGCCCACCCCATAAGGCGGCGCGGCCAGGGGTGGGGCCGCGCCCCCTATGGTGTGGCCGCCTCGTCGCCCCTCTCCGTCTCCTCTTCGGTGTTCTAGAAGGCTCCATGGAAAATAAGACCGTGGGCTTTTGTTTCGTCCAATTCCGAGAATATTTCCTGTGTACGATTTCTGAAACCAAAAACAGCAGAAAACAAGAGCCGGCGCTTCGGCATCTTGTTAATAGGTTAGTGCCGGAAAATGCATCAAAATGATATAAAGTATATATAAAACATGTGAGTATTGTCATAAAACTAGCATGGAACATAAGAAATTATAGATACGCTTGAGACGTATCGCGCCGCCTTGCGCGACCCGCATTGGCGCGCCGCCATGCAGGAGGAGTACGACGCGCTGCAGCGCAATAGGACCTGGGAGCTGGTTCCCCGGCCCCCTCGCGCCAACATCATCACCGGCAAATGGGTCTTCAAGCACAAGCTCGGCTCCGACGGGACTCTCGAGCGCTACAAGGCGCGCTGGGTCGTGCGCGGTTTTCGGCAACACGCTGGCGTCGACTTCACGGATACGTTTGCCCCGGTCGTCAAACCGGGCACGATCCGCACCGTGTTGCACCTCGCCGCCTCTCGCGCGTGGCCGGTGCATCAGATGGACGTCTCCAACGCCTTACTTCATGGCCATTTGCAGGAGCAGGTGTACTGTCAGCAGCCCATCGGCTTCGTCGACACCGAGCGCCCCGATGACGTGTGCTTGCTCTCTCGGTCCCTGTATGAACTGAAGCAGGCGCCCCGCACCTGGTACCAGCTCATCGCCGGCTTCCTGCATCAGCTTGGCTTCCGCTCCACGCGCTCCGATGCGTCGCTGTTCGTCTACCGGACCGGCAACGACATGGCATACATGCTGCTCTACGTCGACGACATCATCCTGACAGCCTCCACCGCTGGTCTTCTTCGACAGCTCACCGAAGTCTTCGCGCTGAGTTCGCTTTGAAGGACCTTGGCCCGCTCCACTACTTCCTCGGCATCGAGGTTGTCCGGCGCGCGGACGGGTTCTTCCTTCACCAGTGGAAGTACGCTCACGAGCTTCTCGAGCGTGCCGGGATGCTTAATTGCAACCCTGCGCCTACTCCTGTTGACACGAAGGCCAGGCTCTCCGCCAGTGATTATGGGACGCTGGCGTCCGACGCGCCGTTCTACCGCTCGATCGTCGGTGCTCTCCAGTACTTGACGTTGACGCGCCCGGAGCTCCAGTACGCTGTGCAGCAGGTGTGCTTGCCCATGCATGCTCATCGGGATGCTCATTGGGCCGCGGTGAAGCGGATTCTACGCTACGTTTGTGGTACCATGGGCTACAGCTTGTCGCTGCATGCTTCCCCCTCGGCGTCCACCGACCTCGTCGCCTACTCCGGACGCGGACTGGGCGGGATGCCCGGACACGCGGCGCTCCACCAGCGGCTACTGCGTCTACCTCGGCTCGTCGCTCGTCTCTTGGTCCTCCAAGAGGCAGCCCACCGTGTCTCGCTCCAGTGCTGAGGCCGAGTACCGCGCCGTGACCAACGCGGTGGCCAAGTGCACGTGGCTTCGCCAGCTTCTGTCCGAGCTCTCTTGTCCTGTTGACAAGGCTACGGTGGTCTTCTGCGGTAACGTGTTGGCCGTCTACCTCTCCGCCAACCCCGTTCATCATCGGCGCACCAAGCATATTGAGTTGGACATTCACTTTGTGTTATCACCAGATTTTGGCCAAATCAGGAGATAGGCCGTAAGTGAGATGGGCTTAGAAGATTACACGTGAAGCATCTTTGAAGCGGCCTGACACGAAGAATTTGGGCTAAATTGCCTGTGTATCTGTATTATAGTAGATCGCATCTTAATTTAGAAGTTAGAGTTTGGCCCGTGCACGGTTAGGTGCACGCCTGAATTAGAAAGTCCCCCGGACTATAAATATGTATCTAGGGTTTATGAAATAAACAACAATCACGTTCACAACAAACACAAACCAGGCGCATCGCCACCCCTTCTTTCGAGGGTTTCCTTCCGGGTAAGCATCATGCTGCCTAGATCGCATCTCGCGATCTAGGCGATACACGTTTATTCGTCTACCCGGTGCTACTCGTGCTTTGAAGCGTTGTTGATGGCGAGTAGCACTACCTATCTTAGGTGTTTTGGGGCTTGCATTGATGCTTTTCTTATGCATATCTGCTTAGCAATGCCATCCCTCGACACCTAGCTGCCCTTACACCTATCTGGGTGTAAGGGCAGCATCTTGCTTGTTCGTTACTTAGTAGATCCGATCTGTTATAGTTGCTCCTTGTTCTTCAAGGATTAGTTTAATATCTGCATGATTAGGCCTTATGCTGGGGTTGGACGATCCGGTAGTGAGTTAGGTGTTGTTTACCGTTACTATAAGGGATGTTCCGGGAATTGACGTAATGTTGGTTTTTAGGCCTCTTCTAGGAATAGTTTTCATCATCTTTCGTATCTGCTAGGCCCAACTACGCGTAGGACGTTCCGGTTATGCGGTGAAAACCCTAAACTGTCGTAGATTGGTTTAGCTTTGTTTCGATCAAGCAGGATCCCCATGTCATTGCAAATCCAACGTGAACCATGGGACGATCGGCTCTTTGAGCCGATCCACAGGGCAACCTGAGAGCCGATAGGGCTCGTATTTAATGTTTACGTGTCTACCATGCAGGAACAATCGAAGCAATCTAACACCTTCCCGATCGGGTCTAGGTCAGGTGGCACGCCCTTGCAACCGCCGGGACGTGTGCAGGAAACTTGCGGGACGACGCGAGGTGCCAGGGTCCACTAAGCGGCCTTGGGAGCCTCCCGGCTCTTCGTGTTGCTTAACCACTGCTCGCCGGTGAGTTTTGGCAGGCAACACATTCTGGCACGCCCGGTGGGACCATCTTCTACAACATCCACGTCAACACCTGCATCCGAGATGGCGGACGAACTGATCAAATACGAGGATCTCCCTGCGGAGCATAAGAAGAAATACGATGAGCTAAAAGCCATCTGTGAAGCCGAACTCATCGGCTCCTTTGAGAAGACCCGTTCGCACAGCATCAGGGTCAAAGGAGACACACCTCTGTTTCCTGGCGTCAACATGGCGAATCTTAGCCACTCCATAAGGTGCGAGCCAGGGTTCTCTTTTAGTGTCAACATGGCAGGGCTTGTGAATCGCCATGGCAAAGAGAAAGCAGAGAGCAGCCACTCCCATGGCAAGGGTAAAGAGGAGGCCGATCCACGCGACCGGCCCCATGACGATGATAGACGGTACCTAACCGAGGAGGAAGTGAGAAGCGTGCGGTATCAACGTCCACTCTCCGCGCATCTCCTTAACATATATGAACAGCAGTATGACCGACGTCGGCGCTACGACGTAGATGATGAGAGATATCGTCGGTCTGATGCAGAGGACAGGAGGTATCGTCGGCATGATAAAAACAACAACGGGTACGAGCGTCACGCTAGAGGGAGATCAAGGGAGCAAGATGACATGGATAGGCATTGGGACTGTCCTTTCTTTAAACATTGCTGGGACTCGAGAATGAGCCGATTGCCAACAATCGAGAACTGCCCAGAATGCAGACAGCAAAGGAAGAGGACAAATGAGGTTTCAGTGTTCAAGCGTCTAGGGCCTCTCCCACCTCAGAACAAACGAGCTGAGTCATCTCAAGAGGAAGACTTTGAGGAGTCAGAAGGTCAAGAAGATAGGTATCACCGGCCAAGGTGGTGCCCTGATGGACTCAGCCATTCTCAGAAGCGTAGGGTGCAGCGGCTACGAAACCTGGAGGAAGCCGAGGCACAGTACCTGTATACGTTGAGGAAAGCACGACCCGATCTGGCCGTGAAAATTCAGCAAAAGTTGGAGACGGAGGCGCGCCCACCGAAGAAAGTGTGGTGCCCTAAACAGACAAAAGCCGATGCAGAGGCATCGGCTGATACAAACATAGTGTCCATGATCCTGACAAAGTAGCAAGGTCCAAGACAATGGACGTACGTGGCGAGGCCGATCCCAGCGATCGGCCCCAAAAAATGGAAAGCAAAAATCTCATCTCAAGCGTGTCACGTAGCTACAGTAAGAAATCAAGACGTGGTAAAACTTCACTAAGCATTGCAAATGAAGAAGGAGGCCGATTCCAGCAATCGGCCAAAATTATCCTCGATATGCGTTTTTGCCTGGATTCAGCATTGATCTAACTGGGAATGCCTGGAGAGCCGATACCCCCAACTACTTGAAAGAATCGGCTCGGGGGGCACTTAGATGGATAAGACACGAGGATACGAAGTTTGAAGTGGCCGTCAAATGCCCAGCAGCTCAGATGGGTATTGAAGTATGGGGGCCGATGCATAAATCGGCCATAAAAAATATAAATTTTTTAAGCACAGCCGATGCACAGACATCGACTTCAGAATGTAAAAAGCCGATGCACGGCGACCAAATTCTGGTGACAACAGAAAAAATTGTTCAAGTTCAGCGAAACAAGTTCAGCAGGACATTCGTCAGTTTGCACAAAGAGGCTCTACTGAAGAAAGGCGTCGAGGGCGTGAAGGGCGTCGGCACGGATTCGATCCACCTCGGCGATTTCAGCCTCGTCGTCCTCGTCTCTACCCGTCACCAGCTGGCTGCTCAGTGCACGGATTTCAGCCAGATCGGTCTTCAGATCGGCTGTCAGGCCTTGTGCTTCTTCTCGAGAGCGGACAATGAGGGTTTCTTTGTCTTGGATAAGCTGCTTGGTCGCCCTAACTCTCTCTTCAAGGTTCTCCAGTTCCTTACGCAGGGTCTTGAGTTCAGCACCATCGGCAGAGGTGTCAGTCTTGGCGTCTAAGGCAGCCTTTTTCTCGTTGAGCCGTTGACACTTCTCGGCAATGTCGGCTCTCAACGGAAGCTGGGCGTGACGAAGGATAATTCTTTGACGAGCCGATTGCACTCTTGACCTGAAGGCCGATAGTGTCACAGCCGGCCAGAGCTTCACTTGCAGCGTCATCGGGAGATGGGGCTGGATTTCTTCGAGGATGCCCTTGACTGCCTCGGGGTTCTCAACCAGGGTCTCAACTGAGGAAGAGAGCAAAGCCTTGAGACGTTGGAGTGGACCATGGATTGTGCCAGGACTTGGCTCTTCATCTGCCTTGGAAGTAGTTGGCTCGATGGATTCGGGGTCGAACGTCAGCAAGCTTGAAAGATCACAACCCTGACAGACGAACAAGAGCGGTATGAGTACATATGCAACAAAGGAAAAGATAGAGCCAAGGGAGTGGAGAATACCTCTCCCAAAGAAGGAGGAGCGGCCGATGCTGTGATAATCGTCTCTTCCGTGGGCTTGGCTAAGTTAGCCACTTGGCCAACCATGCTTGCCGAGGTGGCCAGATCTAGTGTGGCGGATGGCATTAATACCTCTTCAACGTCCCCGCTAGAGGTCCCATTAGCCTGCAAAAGAAATGGTGAGCCGATCCAAGTAGCAACGGGACGGTATGGAATATGAGCTGTGGAGGTAATTACGTTCGAAACTTCCTGGCTCGGCGAGGAAACTTGTGGGGCTTTGCGAGCCCTTTTGACACATCGACGCTTCACGCGTGACCCCGTTTTAATCGGAGCTTGGAGGTCAGCAGGCTCGGGAGTCGACCTTTTCCTAGAAGCCGACGCTGGCGAGTCCGTCTGGCTCTGTGTGGTGGATCTCTCAGAATCGCCCGGGGTGGAGTCCCTTGGGCTGGACTGTGCTTCCTCACTGGAGTTCTCTTCAGTGGAAGTCTGAAAGAAGAAGTACAACCATGTTACAAAAAAAACTAGGGAAGACAGATGAATTTGGTCAAGGCACGAGTCAGCTTACATGCAAGCTTGCTTGGGCGGGAGCTTTGCGCTTCAGGGTTTTCTCGGCGGCTACTTTCCTCACTGCCTTCCTCGCCTGGGTTGAGGCTCGGGGGGCAACTGACCCCGAGGATGCTTTACTTTTGGGAGCCGATTTCGGAGAAATCGGCTGGCTCTGCATTATGACCTTCCTCAAGGGCGGTGAGCTCTGACAGAAGAGAACCACCGGGGCTGGTGGAAGAAACTTGAAAGGGGAGCCATCGGCTTGTGTGGGCTCTGGGCCATCCTGTTGCTGCCGAGGAATAAACTCAGGTTACAGATAATCGTCATGAGCCATTGCAAGTAATTTATATGTGATGGTACCTGGTGTGCGGGGACGTCATATTCAGCATCGAGTTGCTTCAGCAACGGTCCTAGAGCTCTTCTGAAGGCGTGGGTCTTCCACATCGACCACCAAGTCTCGAAGCCATCGGTAGTGGTGGTGAAACAGAGGTTGTGAGGAATTGGAATGGCCAGAGCGTCAAAGAAGGTATAGCACCTTTGGCCAGTAAGAATGTCAGGCAATTCAGCCCTGCTTGCTGTCAGGTGGTGGAGGAAGAAGTGTGGGGGCACTTGCCCGAGGCCGAGCTGCCAGGCTACTACCACCGGTTGGTAAGACTCATAGCCATGCTTAATGATCCTATTTGAGGTACTCATACCGACTGGGAGAAAGCAAGGACGGATCATGATAGAGTACAGGTGCCGGGTGCTGGCGTCATCGGCAAGGCTGTCTAATCGGAAGGAAACTGGATTCTCAAATATGCCCGATTCGGTATAGGGGAAGAACAGGGGGTTGTCCAGGCCTTGGAAGAAAATCTTGAACCACTCTGCTGCTTCCTTGGGGATCAGCCTGCTGCCTGGAAGACTGTACAGAGCTTGGCCATAGCTAGTGCACCGGATGTCCTTCCCATTTGCATCTGGGAAGGTGCAGGTGGCCAAAGATGGGAAGTTTGGGATTTGGTTTTGAAAGTACAACTGGGCCCATAACTGAATAAACCACCAGGGGCCTCCTGTTTTAACTGTTCTTTGGGAGAACAGTTTGACGGACATCAGTTGAAGAGATCGATAGACCTCTCCAAGAAGCAGTTTTCCAAGGCCAAGTTGAGTACCTTTGGCGAGTTCATAAGCCAGGGAGAGGTAATTCTTGGTTGGGGCGAGTGAAGGACCGCAAAATATGAAATGCTCCAGCCAGAAGTTCAAGAAAGCTGTGTGCTCTCTTTCTGTCACAGGGCCTTTGGTTTTCATATAACGCCTAAGGTAGGCGCCCCAGCTGGTGCATTCCGTTTTGGAGGAAAGGGTGAAAGGAACCTTTGGCAATTTAAAAGCAGAGGGGCTTGGGGATGCAATATCCAAGCCTGTGATCATGGCCACGTCCAGCAGAGTTGGCGACATAGGACCATGGCCGAACATGAAGCAGTTTAGTGCATCAGACCAAAAGTAGCCGATGGTTTTCAGAATGTTCTCATTATTTTCAAGAGGGGACAATGATAATGACAAGGCATCGGCTATTCCTATCGTATCCCAAGTAGCGTAGTGTGTTTTGGACACTCTACTGTACCATGCCACCCAACCTTCGGGAGGATTAGGCCAGGCTCGCAGGCAGTCGGTCTAGGAAGTCAGATCTAAATTCTGATTCGCAAAGGGGATTCTATTGGCCTCGCATGAGATTAAGTGAGCGGGACTCTCGGAAGAACGGGGGCCGAGACACATAGAGTTTGGGAGAGAAGGGTGTGGCAGCAGGATATCTGAAACCTAAAATTGACAACGGAATAAGGCATTAATTCAGGTGTTGGCTGTTTAAACCTAACCTTGATTCGGATGGCGAAGAGGCGGTTGAGGATTACCTTCAGACCGGAGACCATGGCATTGGCGTTGGATGATTCCGCCATTTGATGCGCTGAGAAATTGGACGGCGTGGTTGAGATCTGAGGGTCGTAGGGCTGCTTGGGCGGTGATTTGGGGATCTGAGTTTGCTTTCTCAGGCGGAGGTCGCAGGTTACCGTTTGGAGGGGCAATTAGGTTGGCCCTGCTCGTGTTTTATGGTAGAGGCCGATGCGATGCCATCGGCTCTTTTGGGGGTTGTTTAGCTTTGACTATCGGCCGAGTTAGCTAGGAGCCGATTGTTCAGGAGAAAAAGAACAAAAGAAGAGCCGATTGCTCAGAAATTGCCAAAACTGTCAAATCGTGTAGAGAAGTTGAGAAGGCAAGTCGTCATGATGACCTGCGACGGTTCTGCTTTGCCACGACATGGCCCCTGGAAGGAAAAACAGAGTGGTTTTGAAATTATCATTACCAAAACCAGGGGGGCATGTGTTATCACCAGATTTTGGCCAAATCAGGAGATAGGCCGTAAGTGAGATGGGCTTAGAAGATTACACGTGAAGCATCTTTGAAGCGGCCTGACACGAAGAATTTGGGCTAAATTGCCCGTGTATCTGTATTATAGTAGATCGCATCTTAATTTAGAAGTTAGAGTTTGGCCCGTGCACGGTTAGGTGCACGCCTGAATTAGAAAGTCCCCCGGACTATAAATATGTATCTAGGGTTTATGAAATAAACAACAATCACGTTCACAACAAACACAAACCAGGCGCATCGCCACCCCTTCTTTCGAGGGTTTCCTTCCGGGTAAGCATCATGCTCGCGATCTAGGCAGTACACGTTTATTCGTCTACCTGGTGCTACTCGTGCTGAAGCGTTGTTGATGGCGAGTAGCACTACCTATCTTAGGTGTTTTGGGGCTTGCATTGATGCTTTTCTTATGCATATCTGCTTAGCAATGCCGTCCCTCGACACCTAGCTGCCCTTACACCTATCTGGGTGTAAGGGCAGCATCTTGCTTGTTCGTTACTTAGTAGATCCGGGTGTAAGAGTAGCACTACCTATCTTAGGTGTTTTGGGGCTTGCATTGATGCTTTTCTTATGCATATCTGCTTAGCAATGCCGTCCCTCGACACCTAGCTGCCCTTACACCTATGCGGGTGTAAGGGCAGCATCTTGCTTGTTCGTTACTTAGTAGATCCGATCTGTTATAGTTGCTCCTTATTCTTCAAGGATTAGTTTAATATCCGCATGATTAGGCCTTATCTTCGGGGTTGGACCATCCGGTAGTGCGTTAGGTGTTGTTTACCGTTCCTATAAGGGATGTTCCGGGAATTGACGTAATGTTGGTTTTTAGGCCTCTTCTAGGAATAGTTTTCATCATCTTTCGTATCTGCTAGGCCCAACTACGCGTAGGACGTTCCGGTTATGCGGTGAAAACCCTAAACTGTCGTAGATTGGTTTAGCTTTGTTTTGATCAAGCGGGATCCCCATGTCATTGCAAATCCAACGTGAACCATGGGGCGATCGGCTCTTTGAGCCGATCCACGAGGCAACCTGAGAGCCGATAGGGCTCGTATTTAATGTTTACGTGTCTACCATGCGGGAACAATCGAAGCAATCTAACACCTTCTCGATCGGGTCTAGGTCGGGTGGCACGCCCTTGCAACCGCCAGGACGTGTGCAGGAAACTTGCGGGACGACGCGAGGTGCCAGGGTCCACTAAGCGGCCTTGGGAGCCTCCCGGCTCTTCGTGTTGCTTAACCACTGCTCGCCGGTGAGTTTTGGCAGGCAACACTTTGTTCGTGAGCAAGTTGCCCTCGGTCGTGTTCGAGTTCTTCATGTACCGACGTCTCAGCAATTTGCCGATATCATGACGAAGGGATTGCCGTCCACGACTTTTCCAGAGTTTCGCTCCAGTCTATGTGTCGGTGCCGACCCTTCGACTGCGGGGGAGTGTTGAGTAACATATTGTATAGGTATAGGTCCCCGTGTTTTCTCAGGGTTGTACCTGTAATTGTACATGTGTCCGCCTATATATATATGAGCAGCCGGCCCTATTGGTGATGTGCAATCTCCAATACCTTTCTACACTCATCATGACCGTTATCCTGGCTGTGTGCTCGGACGCTGGTACGTGCACGCACACCTCCTACTTCCCGGCCGACGCTGTGTGCTCTCCCTGGCCGAATTTTTTGTTTCTTGCTATTACAATTATAAATTTTTAATTATGTACAACTGAGTATATCAGTTTGCGGATTCCTGTTTATTACCGAACATTAAAAACTGGTGAATGGAAATTGATTGGGATTGGTTTGAGTGAAAGCTCAAAGCTTGGGTGGGAAAGTTACTCTCATATGGTGATTGGTTAGTGCTAATTAATTTAATTTTACCTAGCCTGCCAATATTTATGTTATCTTTCTTTGAAATACTCAAAGAGCTACGAAAAAATTAGATTCTTTTAGATCAAGATTTTTTTGAAACTGATGGCCATAAATAGAAAGTTTTGACTTATTCGATTGAATATCAATTGTAGATACAAGGATGAGGGCGGACTTAGAATTGAAATTCTTCAGATCAAGAATATGTGTTTATTGAGCAAGTGGTTTTTTAAACTCTTAAATGAAGAAGCTCTATGGCTGAAGCTGATACAAAATAAATATCTTAATTCAAATCTCTATCCCAAGTAAAGGTTAAGTCTTCGAATTCCCCATTTAGGAAGGGTCTTGTAAAAATAAAATATGAGTTCTTTGAAAGAGGATCCTTCAAAATAGGTAACGGTGAGGAAGCCCGGTTTTGGGAAGACATAGTGGCTAGAAAACACGCCTCTAACTCAACAATAGTTATCTTTATATAACGTAGTATAAAGAAAACAAGTTTCAATTGCTAATGTTATGTTTCAAGTGCCTTTAAGCATAGGTTTTAGGCGAGCTCTAACGGATAATAAAGGAGAAAGATGGATTCATTTACGCATTCGGTTAATGAATGTGCAGCTCTCCTCCCAAGAAGATGTTTTTGTTTGGAAGCTATAAAGATCCGGTACATTCACAATCAAATCATCATTGTATCTACATTACATGAATGACCATACAACGTGTGTTCTCAAATATCTATGAAAAATAAAAGTTTACTAAAGATTAGAATATTTATGTGGTTCTTTCTCCGTAAAGTTTTGCTCACAAAAGATAATTTGGCTAAAAGGAATTGGCAAGGTAGTAAAAAAATATTGTTTTGTGATCAAGATGAATCAATACAACATTTATTCATATCATGTCCTTTTGCAAAAATAGTATGATGCATTGTTCAAAAGACTTTTCATATTATCATGCCTACTAATATAACAAATTTGTTTGGGAATTAGTTGGCAGGAGTCGCGAAAAATGATAAGTGCAAATCTGAGTTGGTGTGTGTGCTTTATTATGGGCCATAGAGATCACAAGAAATTATTATATTTTTAACATTGCAAAAGAAGCTCTTTTATGCAGGTAAATCCATTGGTCACGCAGTGAATTCTTATGTGGTACTTCCTACAACCAATGAAGATGCGAGAGGATTTAACTATTGGGTGCAACCGATTGAATAAGGTTGCACAGGACATACAACCAGTTAACGTTTTGATCATAGGATAACACGGAGTTTCTCAATAATGTCTCATCTTTTTAGATGGTTGATCCATGTGATCCTTGATGTAATTCTTTGCAAGATTTAAACTTCAATACAGTAATAAAAAGGCACATGTATCAGTCGATGATGGCTACGTCTCCATTTTAAAAAGTAGTCTACTCCGGTCATATATTGGTCAACACTCAACAGGCGCCAAGGACAATTGTTGGCCATGGACTTGTTAATTTAGTATGAGTGCGGTCTGCGAAGGATGTGCCATTCTAAATTGTTAATTAATCAATATTAGCAACGCGCGTCCACGCGAGCTGTCCCAGCGGCAGTCCAAAAGGATGGACGTGAATTTGATTAGGACGGCAGTGACGGAGGTGCTATCTAAGATTCAATTATATGCGAAAATACTAAAATAACTCTCATTTTTTGGGTAATATGATTAAGAATGTTACTTGCATATACATTGTGCTAAAGTATAACTATATTTTTGTGGAAATAATGTATCATTCGAAACTTTAGTAATCCAAAAGGATGAAGGAAACATTGTCTTTTCAGAAGGAAAAGTGAGGCATTTTTTATCTTCAAGACCCGCTTTAGTTTTACGGGGTTCAATATCTCTAATCAAATAATTTAAATTTTGCCAAACTATTTCAAATATAAGCGAATCATGCGAAGATAACAAAATCAAATTCACGTACGCAATTTTTGTGCCCCTTTTATTTAGTACTGTGCCTTTACATGTGTTTGTGTATACTTTAGTATCTTAAAATACGCTTGCAGAGTTCTACAATGTACGACTCTAAGAAATATCTTCGTATATTTGCAGATATAAGGATAGCCTATTTTAACGCCACATAATGCTGGAGAAATCAACCCAAAAGCTCAATAAATATGGCAAGTGCGCGAACATTCTGGTAAGTTTTAGACCGTGCATATCTACACTAGAAATATTAACAATGTATAATTTTTGTTTGACCTTAACAATGTATAAATTGACATAGTGTTACCCATTTCTTCTCTTTTTTTTGCGGGTACCGATTTCTTCTCCTTGAATATCCAAATGTCAATTTTCGTCCGCCAGCTATCGTGTCTTTTTTTCCTGCCCAATGTATAAATCCTTACTAATTAGGAAGCTTAGTTTCCTAAGTACATTTGCAATTTGCAAAATATATTATTATTTATTGAGTTGGTACGTAAATCAAAAGGTGCGCCAAGTTTGATGTTTTGGATTCTAGACGGTTCCAGCCAAGAATGCTCACTGGGAAACATCCCGCGTTACATTTGAGCATGGGCTTTAATGTAGGTCATAGTGTTACCCATTTATTCTCTCTTTTTTTGCGGGTACCGATTTCTTCTCCTTGAATATCCAAATGTCCATTTTCGTCCGCCAGCTATCGTGTGTTTTTTTTCCTGCCCAATGTATAAATCCTTACTAATTAAGAAGCTTAGTTTCCTAAGTACATTTGCAATTTGCAAAATATATTATTATTTATTGAGTTGGTACGTAAATCAAAAGGTGCGCCAAGTTTGATGTTTTGGATTCTAGACGGTTCCAGCCAAGAATGCTCACTGGGAAACATCCCGCCTTACATTTCAGCATGGGCTTTAATATAGGTCGGTCTATAGGCTGAATTGCCTTGGGCTGATGATACCAGATTAGTGGCTTCTGAGTTTAACATTTTTGCGTAGTGGACCTTTGGGGAAGGCTTATAACTTAAGGCTTCGAGACCATTTTGCACCAACTCGTTGTCTCTAAAAAAATCTCCTTAAAAAAGCTGTTTGGTTCAGTACTTATTAGATTTTTTCCCTTGTCAGTGCAATGCATATTTGGTTACAGTATTTACTAACCTGGTACTTCTTCTGCTGCATGGTTCAATATTATAGAGGGGGTTGTGCGACCTGGGCGGCTGAACAGGGGTCGACAAACCATCGCCTGAAGCGATCCATGATGGGCCGGCCCATTAGGCTCTCGCTGAAAAGAAGTACTGTAGTAAGATATGTTTCTAAGTCCACTATTGCAGAGACCCTAGCTCGAATCCTTGTATTTTTTTTTTTTTTTTTTTGAACAAGGGACAGTCCCGAAGGACCTAGGTGCTTTTCATTAACAACAGCGGTGCAGTACAGATTACAGAGACATCCACAGCAAGTAGATCTATTACAATCTGAGCCTCAACATATGCAGAAAGGACCCTAAATAAAAAGATTAAAACGCAATCAGGTCCTATGCAACCGCTGACGAACTGAGGAGTCGATCGGCGACCTTCCATGCCGAAACCGGGGACGAAACCACTTGGTTTCAGCAAGAAGAGACGTGTCGCCGTGAATCCTTGAAGGAGCCTCCGATGGAGGTTGAAGGCCTGACGCCACCACGTCAGGAGCAGGAGCAGTCGCCCAACGACTTTTTGAGTCGGCGGCCAAAGCAGAGCCACCGAGGTTGATCTCCAGGAAATAGCAGCACCACAGCTTCCCTGTCGGTCCTCAGCTTCTCCACCGACAACGCCCGGCCACCGCCTTGTCCCGCCACCATGGCGGCCCAGAGGAAGAAGACGAACACCACAAGCAGAGAAGGCCGATTCACCGACGACACGAACCTGAGCCTTATTGTTGACGGAGATCCCGGCGGCGCAGCCCCACTCCATCACCATCTCCTTCCATAGGAGCACCGCGAGGAGAAGAACCGCCGCCAACCGTCGCCGGACTTGGCCCCGAAGACCCGGCGAAGCACTCCAAAAAGACGGCATAACGCCAGCAACTGGTACTAGACCAAATCCTAGACTAATACTACTGCTGTACAAGGAGGGGACCCTCGCCCTACTCGCCGCCGGCCGCTGCCGGGGAGGAGAGGGGAGGGGCCGACCGGCCCTGGATCTGAGAGAGGTCAGGCGGAGAACGAGAGGAGTTTTATACAACTATTTTTCGAATCATTTTCCGAATCTGAGCGGAAATTTCTAATTTTGAATCAGAGCAAAAAATATTTTGAACAAACTCTGAAACTAAGGATTTTTTTATTTTAAACAAAATTTAAATTTAAACAAAATTTAAATCTGAGCAAAAAATAATTTTGAAAAAAATTCAAATCTGAGCAAAAAATATTTCAAACAAATTTTGAATCTAAGCAAAAAATAATTTTAAACAAATTTAGAATCTAGGCAAAATTTGTTGGAATTTAAAATTTGCTCGAATTAAAAAATACTGAAAATAGAAAAGAAAAAAAATGACTAAACCAGGAAAGAACCGACGAAATAGAAAAAAAACGAAAAGCACCGCACCGAAACTTCCTAAACCGAGTGAACCATAGCCAGCCCGCTCTACTGATCCGCGGCCCACGAGCTGCCGCACGCGTGCGGGGCTTAATACGCCCCGCAGCGGGGCGATGAATAAGATTTGCTGCTGAACAGGGCCCCCAAATTTCTGGGCCCCCAGATCATAGAACAGGCCAGGCATACACCAGCGTATCTCCCAATTTCCCAGCGAATTTCCATTCGGCCTAGTCCCGCTTCCCGAACTCCCCTAGCCCAACAAGTAGGCCTTACCAATTCAGTTACCAATTTCAATTCTGCTCAATTTTTTTCTTATACCAATTTCATGCTTTCTCCCGATCAGTCGATCTAAAGTAGGTCCAACGTCTCTCGATCTAATTGCCCTAGCCTTGTTGTTCTCCTCTCTACATAAATCTTGCTAGTCTCCATCAAAATTGATCGATGGATCGATCTATCGGCCAGAACGGTAGGACACGGACGCCGGTGTTGCCAGCGGCCATCGCCCGTTGCGGCGCCGTCCTATGGTCGCTCGCCCTACTCGTTGTGGCCACCGTGATATCTCACACCAGTTAATCTAAGTTTCACCCCGCCCCAATTGCCAATCTGGAGGTGAATTAAGCTAGGTTTGGGACTCTTCTAGTGTTATTTTATCTATCTTGATAAACCTAATCACGCGGTGTTTGCATTCAGTCTTCATAGGAGTACTATTATTTGGTTTATTAGAAGGTAGGAAAAGCGATGTCTTATAGAAATAAAAATGTTTATGTAATTTTGGTGCTACAAACTATAAAGTTATACAACACTTAGGGCCCCATTTTGTATTTCGCACCGGGGCCCCAAATTTCCGGAGACGGCCTGTATAGCAGTCTCTACCAGTCATCAAACAAAAGCGAAACAACTACGAATCGAAGCGGGACTAGGATCTCGGATTTGCGGGGTTCGCCTTGCAGGTTTCAAAATGGGCTAACGTTGCTCTCTATCTGAAATATGACATGTATCGTCTGGTTATGTGCACAATAAGAAATAAATCAATACCGCAAATACACATGCACGTTACAAAAATTAGTGTGCTAGACCCCATATGTGTGAAGCAAATGAATGGAATTGATAGTAAGACTTCTATTCTCATAAACTACAATCAAGATAGTAACAAACGCATATGGAAGGCATTTCAAGGTGTCGATGATAGACTCGATGTAAAATTCAACCAAGACTTCCATCAATCCTGCTTGTGCCACTTCAAATAGTGTGGAGATGTGAACCACCCAGGTGCTTACATGTTACAACTGAGGATTGCTTTGATGCCTGATGTCTACGGGAGCTTCTATTCTTGTAGACAGTGTTGGGCCTCCAAGAGCAGAGGTTTGTAGAACAGCAGCAGTTTTCCCTTAAGTGGATCACCCAAGGTTTATCGAACTCAGGGAGGAAGAGGTCAAAGATATCCCTCTCAAGCAACCACTGCAACCACAAAGCAAGAAGTCTCTTGTGTCCCCAACACACCTAATAGGTGCACTAGTTCGGCGAAGAGATAGTGAAATACGGGTGGTATAAATAAGTATGAGCAGTAGCAACGGTGCCGAGAAAATAGCTTGCTGGCGTGTAGTTGATGGTGGTAATATGGTAGCGTAGTAACGCGATAAAACGAGTAAACAAGCAGCGATAGCGATATTTAGGAACAAGGCCTAGGGAATAGACTTTCACTAGTGGACACTCTCAACTTTGATCACATAACAGAATAGATAGATGCATACTCTACACTCTCTTGTTGGATGATGAACACATTGCGTAGGATTACACGAACCCTCAATGCCGGAGTTAACAAGCTCCACAATTCAATGTTCATATTTAAATAACCTTAGAGTGCATGAAAGATCGACACGACTAAACCAAGTACTAACACGGCATGCACCACTGTCACCTTCACACTATGTAGGAGGAATAGATCACATCAATACCATCATAGCAATAGTTAACTTCATAATCTACAAGAGATCACAATCATAGCCTACGCCAAGTACTAACACGGATGCACACACTGTCACCATTACACCGTGCAGGAGGAATAAAACAACTTTTTATAACATCACTAAAGTAGCACATAGATAAATTGTGATACAAAACACATTGCAATCATAAAGAGATATAAATAAGCACTTCACTATGTCATTCATAACAGTGAATAAGTATTCTGTGAAATATAGCCTAAGAGACCCACACGGTGCACACACTTGTCACCTTTACACACGTGGGACAAGGAGTCTCCGGAGATCACATAAGTAAAATTCACTTGACTAGCATAACGACATCTAGATTACAAGCATCATCATATGAATCTCAATCATGTAAGGCAGCTCATGAGATTATTGTATTGAAGTACATAGGAGAGAGATGAACCACATAGCTACCGGTACAGCCCAGAGCCTCGATGGAGAACTACTCCCTCCTCATGGGAGACAGCGAGCGTTGATGGAGATGGCGGTGGTGTCGATGGAGGAGCCTTCGGGGGCACTTCCCCGCCCGGCGGCGTGCGGGAACGGAGACTCCTGTCCCCCAGATCTTGGCTTCGCGATGGCGGCGGCTCTGGAAGGTTTCTCGTACCGTGGCTTTTTCGTGTCGAGGTTTTAGGTCCAGGGGCTTCTTATAGGTGAAGAGGCGGCGTCAGAGGGTCAACGAGGCGGCGACACCATAGGGGGGCGTGGGCCACCCCGGGCCGCGCCGGCCTATGGTCTCGTGGGCTCGTGCCCCCTCTACGGCGGTTCTCGGGTGTTACTGGATGCTTCGGGAAAAATAGGATGCTTGGGTCTTGATTTCGTCCGATTACGAGAATATTTCCTTACTAGGATTTACGGAACCAAAAACAGCGAAAACAGAGGCTGGCCCTTCGGCATCTCGTCAATAGGTTAGTTCCGGAAAACGCATAAACATGACATATAATGTGCATAAAACATGTAGATATCATCAATAATGTGGCATGGAACATAAGAAATTATCGATACGTCGGAGACGTATCAGCATCCCCAAGCTTAGTTCATGCTCGTCCCGAGCAGGTAAACGATAACAAAGATAATTTCTGGAGTGACATGCCATCATAAGCTTGATCATATTGTAAACATATGTAATGAATGCAGCGATCAAAACAATGGTAATGACATGAGTAAACAACTGAATCATAAAGCAATGACTTTTCATGAATAGCACTTTCAAGACAAGCATCAATAAGTCTTGCATAAGAGTTAACTCATAAAGCAATAAATCATAGTAAAGGTATTGAAGCAACACAAAAGGAGATTAAGTTTCAGCGGTTGCTTTCAACTTATAACATGTATATCTCATGGATAATTGTCAACATAGAGTAATATAATAAGTGCAATATGCAAGTATGTAGGAATCAATGCACGAGTTCACACAAGTGTTTGCTTCTTGAGGTGGAGAGAAATAGGTGAACTGACTCAACATAAAAGTAAAATAAAGGTCCTTCAAAGAGGAAAGCATCGATTGCTATATTTGTGCTAGAGCTTTGGTTTTGAAAACATGAAACAATTTTGTCAACGGTAGTAATAAAGCATATGAGTTATGTAAATTATATCCTACAAGTTGCAAGCCTCATGCATAGTATACTAATAGTGCCCGCACCTTGTCCTAATTAGCTTGGACTACCGGATCATTGCAATACACATGTTTTAACCAAGTGTCACAATGGGGTACCTCCATGCCGCTTGTACAAAGGTCTAAGGAGAAAGCTCGCATTTTGGATTTCTCGATTTTGATTATTCTCAACTTAGACATCCATACCGGGACAACATGGACAACGAGATAATGGACTCCTCTTTAATGAACAAGCATGTGGCAACAATTAGTGTCCTCATATGAGATTGAGGATATATGTCCAAAACTGAAACTTCCACCATGATTCATGGCTTTAGTTAGCGGCCCAATGTTCTTCTCTAACAATATGTATGCTCCAACCATTAAGGTGGTAGATCTATCTTACTTCAGACAAGACGGACATGCATAGCAACTCACATGATATTCAACAAAGAATAGTTGATGGCGTCCCCAGAAACATGGTTATCGCACAACAAGCAACTTAATAAGAGATAAAGTGCATAAGTACATATTCAATATCACAATAGTTTTTAAGCTATTTGTCCCATGAGCTATATATTGCAAAGGCGAATGATGGAATTTTAAAGGTAGCACTCAAGCAATTTACTTTGGAATGGCGGAGAAATACCATGTAGTAGGTAGGTATGGTGGACACAAATGACATAGTGGTTGGCTCAAGGATTTTGGATGCATGAGAAGTATTCCCTCTCGATACAAGGTTTAGGCTAGCAAGGTTATTTGAAACAAACACAAGGATGAACGGTGCAGCAAAACTCACATAAAAGACATATTGTAAACATTATAAGACTCTACACCGTCTTCCTTGTTGTTCAAAACTCAATACTAGATATTATCTAGACTCTAGAGAAACCAAATATGCAAACCAAATTAGCAAGCTCTGAGTGTTTCTTCATTAATGGGTGCAAAGTATATGATGCAGGAGCTTAAACATGAGCACTACAATTGCCAAGTATCAAATTATTCAAGACATTTTAGCAAATACTACATGTATCATTTTCCAATTCCAACCATATAACAATTTAACGAAGCAGTTTCAACCTTCGCCATGAAAATTAAAGGCTAAGAACACATGTGTTCATACGAACCAGCGGAGCGTGTCTCTCTCCCACACAAGCATTTATTCAAACAAAAACAAAAACAAGAAACATACGAGACGCTCCAAGTAAAGTACATAAGATGTGACCGAATAAAAATATAGTTTCAAGAGAAGGAACCGATAATTTGTCGATGAAGAAGGGGATGCCTTGGGCATCCCCAAGCTTAGATGCTTGAGTCTTCTTGAAATATGCAGGGATGAACCACCGGGGCATCCCCAAGCTTAGAGCTTTTACTCTCCTTGATCATAGTATATCATCCTCCTCTCTTGACCCTTGAAAACTTCCTTCACACCAAACTCGAAACAAACTCATTAAAGGGTTAGTGCATAATCAAAAACTCACATGTTCAGAGGTGACACAATCATTCTTAACACTTCTGGACATTGCCCAAAGCTACTGGAAGTCAATGAAACAAAGAAATCCATCCCACATAGCAAAAGAAGCAATGCGAAATAAAAGGCAGAATCTGTCAAAACAGAACAGTCCGTAAAGACGAATTTTAAAAGGGCACCAGACTTGCTCAAATGAAAATGCTCAAATTTAATGAAAGTTGGGTACATATCTGAGGATCACTCACGTAAATTGGCATAATTTTCTGAGTTACCTACAGAGAATTTTTCCCAGATTCGTGACAGCAAAGAAATCTGTTTCTGCGCAGTAATCCAAATCTAGTATCAACCTTTCTATCAACGACTTTACTTGGCACAACAAAACACAAAACTAAGATAAGGAGAGGTTGATACAGTAGTAAACAACTTCCAAGACACAAATATAAAACAAAGTACTGTAGCAAAATAACACATGGGTTATTTCCCAAGAAGTTCTTTCTTTATAGCCATTAAGATGGGCTCGACGAGTTTTAATGATGCACTCGCAAGAAATAGTAGTTGAAGCAAAAAGAGAGCATCAAGAGGCAAATTCAAAACACATTTAAGTCTAACATGCTTCCTATGCATAGGAATCTTGTAAATAAACAAGTTCATGAAGAGCAAAGTGACAAGCATAGGAAGATAAAACAAGTGTAGCTTCAAAAATTTCAGCATATAGAGAGGTGTTTTAGTAACATGAAAATTTCTACCACCATATTTTCCTCTCTCATAATAACTTTCAGTAGCATCATGAGCAAACTCAACAATATAACTATCACATAAAGCATTCTTATCATGAGTCTCATGCATAAAATTATTACTACTCCCAACATAAGCATAATCAATTTTATTAGTTGTAGTGGGAGCAAATTCAACAAAGTAGCTATCATTATTATTCTCATCATCAAATATAGGAGGCATATTGTAATCATAATCAAATTTATCCTCCATAACAGGTGGTACTAAAAGACCAATATCATTATAATCATCATAAATAGGAGGCAAAGTATCATCAAAGTAAATTTTCTCCTCAATGCTTGGGGGACTAAAAAGATCATGAAAACCAGCTTCCCCAAGCTTAGAACTTTCTATATCATTATCAAAAATGGTGTTCAAAGCGTTCATACTAATATTACTACCAGCATGCAAATAAGGTTCCATAGGTTTTTTAATTTTCGCATCAAACCATCCATGTCTTAAATCAGGAAATAGAATAAGAAGCTCATTGTTGTCCATTATGCCAAACTAGTGTAAACAAGAAACAAAAAGATGCAATTGCAGGATCTAAAGGAAATAGCTTCGAGCACACACACAACGGCAACATAAAAGTACTTTACCTGGGACCGGAGTATGAGAGCCTTTTACCTTTCCTCCCCGGCAACGGCGCCAGAAAATAGCTTGCTGTCCACAACTGGCGCGTGGTTGACGAGGGAGGAAATGGTGTAGCTTTCCTTCGTTCCCCGGCAATGGCGCCAGAAAATAGCTTGATGTCTACGGGAGCTTCTATTCTTGTAGACAGTGTTGGGCCTCCAAGAGCGAGAGGTTTGTAGAACGGCGGCAGTTTTCCCTTAAGTGGATCACCCAAGGTTTATCGAACTCGGGGAGGAAGAGGTCAAAGATATCCCTCTCAAGCAACCACCGCAACCACAAAGCAAGAAGTCTCTTGTGTCCCCAACACACCTAATAGGTGCACTAGTTCGGCGAAGAGATAGTGAAATACAGGTGGTATAAATAAGTATGAGCGAGTAGCAACGGTGCCGGAAAATAGCTTGCTGGCGTGTAGTTGATGGTGGTAATATGGTAGCGTAGTAATGCGATAAAAACGAGTAAACAAGCAGCGATAGCGATATTTAGGAACAAGGCCTAGGGAATAGACTTTCACTAGTGGACACTCTCAACTTTGATCACATAACAGAATAGATAGATGCATACTCTACACTCTCTTATTGGATGATGAACACATTGCGTAGGATTACACGAACCCTCAATGCCGAAGTTAACAAGCTCCACAATTCAATGTTCATATTTAAATAACCTTAGAGTGCATGAAAGATCGACACGACTAAACCAAGTACTAACACAGCATGCACACTTGTCACCTTCACACTATGTAGGAGGAATAGATCACATCAATACCATCATAGCAATAGTTAACTTCATAATCTACAAGAGATCACAATCATAGCCTACGCCAAGTACTAACACGGATGCACACACTCGTCACCATTACAACGTGCGGGAGGAATAAAACTACTTTAATAACATCACTAGAGTAGCACATAGATAAATTGTGATACAAAACACATTGCAATCATAAAGAGATATAAATAAGCACTTCACTATGCCATTCATAACGAGTGAATAAGTATTCGTGAAATATAGCCTAAGAGACCCACACGGTGCACACACTTGTCACCTTTACACACGTGGGACAAGGAGTCTCCGGAGATCACATAAGTAAAATTCACTTGACTAGCATAACGACATCTAGATTACAAGCATCATCATATGAATCTCAATCATGTAAGGCAGCTCATGAGATTATTGTATTGAAGTACATAGGAGAGAGATGAACCACATAGCTACCGGTACAGCCCCGAGCCTCGATGGAGAACTACTCCCTCCTCATGGGAGACAGACAACGTTGATGGAGATGGCGGTGGTGTCGATGGAGGAGCCTTCCGGGGCACTTCCCCGCCCCGGCAGCGTGCCGGAACAGAGACTCCTGTCCCCCAGATCTTGGCTTCGCGATGGCGGCGGCTCTGGAAGGTTTCTCGTACCGTGGCTTTTTCGTGTCGAGGTTTTAGGTCCAGGGGCTTCTTATAGGCGAAGAGGCGGCGTCAGAGGGTCGAAGGGGCGGCGACACCATAGGGGCGCGGGCCACCCCCGGGCCGCGCCGGCCTATGGTCTCGTGGGCTCGTGCCCCTCTCTGCGCGGTTCTCGGGTGTTCGGATGCTTCCGGGCAAAATAGGATGCTGGTTCTTGATTTCGTCCGATTCCGAGAATATTTCCTTACTAGGATTTACGGAACCAAAAACAGCAGAAAACGAGAAGCTGGCCCTTCGGCATCTCGTCAATAGGTTAGTTCCGGAAAACGCATAAATATGACATATAATGTGCATAAAACATGTAGATATCATCAATAATGTGGCATGGAACATAAGAAATTATCGATACGTCGGAGACGTATCAATGCCTAGCACCCTCAAGATCCTCTATCCCTCACCAGTATGATAGCTGGTTAGGCACGACTTCGGGCACGGTCCATTTGACTCCACTACACCCCCTACTTCGACATGAACGCTCTCTGTTGGACGGAGTTGCCAAAAATCCCTTTGTTGCCCCTAGAATATGCGCTAGAGCTTGATGATCTAGTTGTTGAAAAGTGAGTGGCCCACGAGCCAGTCACTACTCTATCTTTATGAAACCTTTGACTACGTCATGTTTGGGTCAACCTTGATCTATAATAGCATCTTCTCGGACATCTCCGAGACACGAACTCATTTTGTATGAACATATGAAACCTCGGATCAAGAGCTGAAAAGAACTGCATGTGTTGCCATGGTAATAAACCCATGTTCTAATGTATATTGAAAATAATATCATGTTCTTTTCGTGTTACCACACCAGAACATTTGGCTATTCTTAGGGAGAATATCACAATGAACCCAGCGGAAATCCTAAGGTTTTTGGTGTCCCAAATATTTGTTTTGTATTTGTGTAAGCATGCTCTTTACTTATTAGTTGATGCTTGATTTTAATCCTATTGGCAAACAGTTATTTATAATAAACTCTTTTACTTATATATCGACCAATCCCTAAATCTTACAATGTCATATTAATGATACAAATCTAGCATCTAAAATTACTGTATATTCGCTTATGATTTGTAATATGTTTTGATCTGATTGTGACATTTTTGTTATCTAAATTATATAAGTTATTGTTCAAATATGTTGTCTAGCCCTTTCATCGGTTGAAACTTTTGATTGTGTTGGCTAGTGCATCAATTTAATATGTTATTGTTGAAATATGTTGTCTAGCCCGACCAACATGTTATTTAATTAAATAGATGTCTTCGTTTCATTAATCCCGTATCTAAGGTTTGGAGGTGTCTAGATGTGAAGGGGTGGGGTGGGGGTAGAGGCATGCTGTATTTATATGTACTTGTGTCTACTTTAGTAGTCCCTCCATCCATATTAGTTTCAAGTAATATAGAAATATATAGACATATTTTAGTTCTAGATACATCCACACTAGTGGCAAGTAATTTGAATCAGAGGTTATATCTTTATCACCCAACATAGTTCTACAATGTATGAATCTAACAAATATCATCATATAGTTTTTTAGATAAGAGTATCCCATTTTAGCATAACTAGAAAAAATGTTTTAGGAAGTCCATTTTAGTATCACAAGGTAAAAAATACAAAGTTCTAAAATATATGAGGTACTATGAGCTAGTTTTTCCTTGAACCATTTTTCTCTCCTCAACTAGGTTCTCATCTGGAGGATTTTCCACAGGAAGTGAGAGCCTATTATTGGGGGAGTGGTGTTTTGGAACATGGGTGCATATGCTCCCTATATTTTGAAATGCATCTTACACATGTTTTAAATTTCAAAAAAATTGAAACAAAAAAATCCGCACGTACATCTTTACGTGCCACGCGCTTACAAAATTGTTTCACACAAAATCGACTTATCATGTGACGTGTGTAAAAAAGACAAAATTCAGTGCTAAAAATAATGCTTTTCGCAAGATAAACTTTCTCCTTTTTACATAGATCACAAAAAATATTGGTTTTTCGTGAAATTTGACAAACATTCATATATTATGGAGATGTACATGTAGAATTTTTTGTTCAAATTTTTCGACATTTCAAAATATGATTTTTTGTTAGAGGGAGCATACGCACCCGGGAGCCGAATTGAATTTCCGCTATTATTGGTTGCTTTTACTTTGGACCCAAATCGGGAGCGAACCGTATGCTACCTTTCGCGTGGGTGTGGCAGGCATAAAAGTTGTTGGGTAAAAAATCAGGTAAATTAGTCACATGGTAGTTTTTCTTCTTTTGACAATTACCATCCGATGACTCCTGATGCGCTCACACCAAGGGACAAAAATTCTCACATTCGCTCAATATGGCATAATGCACGTTCTAAATCTGTAACCGTGGAACGACGTGATCGAAATCGCCAGTTTAAATCTAGGCGGCCATTTTTTGTTTGTGTTTTTCAAAAGAACTGTTGTTGAGTCCCACATAAAAAAATACCCTTGCAACTTCCATATTGGGTGGCCAGGGCACTAACACCGAAACGTTAGCCCAACATAAAATTCGTTACGAGTGGGCACACGAAACGTTTTGTCCCTGCTCCTCTCTCCCAGGCGGCGGCGGCCAAATCCCATCTCCACCGGCGTGAGTTCTGGGTCCCTCTTCCTTTTCGCTCCGGCGGCAGGAGGGGGAGGGGACCTCGTTCCTCCTCCGTTTTGTAGTTAGGGCTTGTCTGCTGTGGTGCGTTGTTGGGGTGGTGGGAGCGGCGTCCGGGCAAATAAATCTGTCTCAACTCCACTCCCACACCGGCGGCGATCTTCACGGCGGCGTCTCGGAGTTGTTGGCAACGTGTGCTTGTCGATCTTTCAGGTCAACAGCTTGGTCTTCTCGCCGTTCTTCAGATCTGGCGAGATCTGTTTCTCGACGTGTCACTGGCGTTTGTCGTTGTCCACGATGGCGCTGGGGGCCGGGGCGAGGTGGTTCTTCTGGAGCGAAGATGTTGGTCCGGAGGTGGTGGATATGCCGTTCTTCTCCGACTTCGTCGATGGGAGGCGGCGTATCTTGGTCCAAGACAGCACGGGGACGTCCCCCGGTCGACGTGCCACAGCGACATGTGCCTCGCTGCTTGCAGCAGGCCTGTTCATCGACTCACAAAGCCTCGTTGGCGATGCTGCTTTTTTGGATCTTGCAACGCTGGAGGCTCGGCGTCTCTTCTTGCATTCGTCTCGGCGGCGTTGGAATTGGATGGCGGCCGCTGGGTACGGTGGTTGCAGGAAACCCTAGGGATCGTTTTGTATTTCTCGATCTTTTATGATTTTATCTGCAAATTCAGGATAATCATTTTATTCCGGTTTGTCTTTTAGTTTCCACATGTGTTGCTTCATATAACTTGGTTTTCGATTAATGAAATATGTGGTTACTCTAAAACAAAGACATAAAATTCGTTACTTTTCACAATTACCCGAAATGGGAAATGTGGTGACTAGTGAAACAATAATTGGGTAATATTTTACATGTCTCTGATAGATGTGAGGTGAAAACCAATAAGGCTAGACCTACGGGTGGTTTTCTTACGGAGACATGCTACAGGCTGAACTGGAGGCACCGGATTGGTCTACACTTTTTCACCTGTCGTGATTTTAAGACCGAGCAATGCTACACCTACGGGATGATTTTTACGGGCTCACCTTACGGGATTACGTGGGGGGTGTGGGCTGCTGCAGTTTTTGTTTTTGGTTCCATCATTTTAGGATCCTGTAGATTTCATCCCGTAGAAATCCCCCGTAAGTGTAGGATTATTGTTTAGGACCCGTTAGCATGCACCTTCTCCCCAAGTAATCCCGTAGGCTGGTCCCGTAAGCTAACACTACATGAATGGGCCGATATTCCGAGGGCCAGGGCGTAGCTTGTTTTAGCCATCGGCGTAGGCTACGCCGAGGGCAGCCCTCGGCATAGCTCCTTGGCGACTACCTCCCTCGGCGGAGACACTATTGATGTCGGCGTAGCCCAGCCCTCGGCGTAGCACGCTACGCTGACGGCAAACCGTCGGCATAAAATTAAAAAAATTCAAATTTCCTTTTTCTAAAAAAATTCAAAACAAAATTCAAAAAATCTTCGTTTTGATATGCCGATGGCGAAACCCTCGGCATAGAGTTTTAATTTTTTAAAATTTTTAATTTGTTTTACACCATTTTTTCTTTTCTTTTTTTACTTGTTTATGTTTCACCCAATACACTTTTAACTTTAAGTACACTTAATCTTAGGTCAAATTATAATCATGGTTAAACTTCTCAGTTGGTCACCCATCCTCACCGCCTCAGCACACTTAACTTCCTGATTTCATTCAGATGAGCTTCCATTAAAGAATTGATACATTGCTGATAATAATAGCATATCAACCCTATTAACCCTTGAACCGTGATGTCACACCTCTTTATTTTTGAATTCCAAACAATTACTTAAGTAAACAACAATGAATATATAAGTAATAATAATATTAAATTCAAATAACAATAAAATGATTTTATGTTTTGGTCTTTTTCTATTTAATATGGAATACTTAATATCTGTAAATCGGAAAATCGAAATTCCACAAATAATATGTCTAAATCGATCTGAAAAATGAGAGGAATCTAAATATAACATACATATCATCATTTGAACCTAAAAATTATAGGAATCCAAATATGACGTCCAGTTTGTCATCTGGCCAAAACGACTGCCTCGGGAGATGCGAAATGGTCGTACCGGCGCACTGGTGCACCGTTTGCCAACACGCTAAACGGACAAAAATTAGCACATAAAGTGATGTGTTATATACCTAAAAATATTTTTCGCAAAATTTATTGAGCGACGGAAAGTGTACCCCTAGTTCAAATCCGGCCAGTTTCCAACGGATTCGGCGGGACACCGCGGAAAGCCGTAGGGATTCCCAAATAGCTAGCACGCACATATGTCATGTGATATGTGGTGCGGAAGCGGTGTCCTACCTCTACGCGGAGGTCTCGCGCAATACTAAAATGCGCCCCACGTAGCTGCTTCACAAAAAAAACCTGTTTTGGCACCCCGAAAATGAAAAAACCATCACCCATGGTTCGGATTAAAAATCCGCTCTCGGGGCCTTGCTTCCCATCCCAGGGACCACGCACGTGCCAAATATGGCCTCGTTCCGACAAACTATGCGGTGTTAAATGTCGTTTCCTACTCATTTGCCCTAAAAGCCATAGACTCTAGACGTGATAGTCATGTTTGTGAAGGGTTTCCAAAATAATTGCCGTATCTTAATTCCAACTTTTGGAGTGGTTACTAGGACATAAAATGACGCCATGCGGCTCCGCGGGATTTTCTGACTTTGTTTAAATTGCCATTTGGCCAAAACGGGCCCCCACGGAGATGTGGTATAGCCGTATCGGGCGCGCTGGTGCACCCGTTCACCATCGCGCTAAACGGAAAATTTTTAGCTGAAGTGACGTGTCGTAGACCTAAAAACATTTTCCCGTGTTCTAAAAAAAACATTTTTCCCAGAATTTATTGAGCCACGGAACTAGTTCAAATCCGATCAGTTTCCAGCGGATTCGGTGGGATGCAGTAGGAAGCCACATGGATTCCCAGAAAGCTAGCATGCACATATGGCATGTGATATGTGGTGCGAAGGAGGTTTCCTACCACTACGCAGAGGTCTCGCGCAATACTAAAATGCGCCCCATGTAGCTGCTTCACAAAAAAAAAACCGTTCTGGCACCTCGAAAATGAAAAAACTATCGTCCATGGGTCAGATTAGAAATCCGCTCCCGGGGCCTTACTTCCCATCCCAGGGACCACACACGTGCCAAATATGGCCTCGGCCCGACAATCTATGCGGTGTCACTGACCGTTTCCTACTTATTTGCCCTAAAAGCTATAGAACTCCGGACGTGATAGCCCTGTTTATAAAGGGTTTTCCAAAATAATTACCGTATCCTACTTCCGACTTTTGGAGTGGTTACTAGGACACATAAAATGACGCCATGCGTCTCCGCGGAATTTTCTGACTTCATTCAAATTGCCATCTGGCCAAAACGGCCTCCCACGGAGATGCGGTATGGCCGTACCGGGCATACTGGTGCACCCGTTCACCATCGCGCTAAACGGAAAAAATTTAGCATATAAAGTGATGTGTCATAGACCTAAAAACATTTTTTCCGGAATTTATTGAGCGACAGAAAATGTAGCTCTAGTTCAAATCCGGTCAGTTTCTAGCGGATTCGGCGGGACGCCGCAGGAAGCCGCATGGATTCCCAGATAGCTAGCGCGCACATATGACATGTGATATGTCGTGCGAAGGCGGTATCCTACCACTATGCGGAGGTCTAGCGCAATACTAAAATGCGCCCCATGCAGATGCTTCACAAAAAAAAACCGTTTTGGCACCCCGAAAATGAAAAAACCATCGCCCATGTATCGGATTGGAAATCCGCTCCCGGGGCCTTGCTTCCCATCCTAGGGACCACACACGTGCTAAATATGGCCTCGTTCCGACAAACTATGCGGTGTCACGGGCCGTTTCCTACTCATTTCCCCTAAAAGCCATAGAACTCCGGACTTGATAGCCCTGTTCATGAAGGGTTTTCAAAATAATTGCCGTATCCCGATTCCGTCTTTTGGAGTGGTTACTAGGACACATAAAATGACGCCATGCGGCTCCGCGGGATTTTCTGACTTCGTTTAAATTGCCATCTGGCCAAAACGGGAACCCGAGGACATATAAGAAATTGTTTGAATTGTTACTATGTTAACATGGTGCTGTACATGATTCAAATATGCATGATTTTGACATAAATGGATAGAGGATGTTTTTCTAAACATTTTGATACCTTATACGCATTTTTCTGACATCATATGAATTAGTTATGATTTTTACAAAAATAGATAAATTTGAAAATGGCCTGCGCCGAGGGTGGCCGTCGACGTAGCCATGTCTACACCTAGGGCCAAAGATATGTCGATGGCTGCCTCGGCGTAGCGTCTACGCCGACGTGTAATTTGGTAGATGTAGCATTGTTCGGTGAAAACGACCGTTCATGTTCGAATTACTATCGACCAACTTACGCTTTTGCAGTCTGCCTTTTCACTTGCTGGCTGCACTCCAGATGCCACGTCGGACGCCAGGTCAACCTAGACCCAATGGGTCGATCCTATGTGTCGCGGCCACAGCCAGTCACTTGGCGCACGTTCACATGGGCACTTCCGGTGCCGAGGTGGCGTCATGGTGCAGTGCAAAACAACAGATCTGCACGAACTGGTCCCTTCCCCAATCGCCTTGCAGGCCATGCTGCATTATTTCCAGATTTGCCGACACTCCCATCCCGTGCTCCACCATAGACAAGCTCACAGAGTAAGCCAGCACTTGAAACCTTGCCAGTCACCAACTGAGCTTCATCACATCCCGGCGCAGACGATCCCCCGGCGTCGCCGTCGGCCGTTGGGCGAAAAGCGGCGACAAATATCCACCGGCGTCGCGTCGATGAGACAAATCCGTCCCAGAAAATCCCGTCCACGCGCTGTGATTGGCCGGGGAGGCGCCACGGTGGCGCCGGCCACGTGCCCTTATCCGCAGCCCGTGGCGCTCCTCCCGTGTATAAATACGGCCCGCGCCGGCGGCGAGCTCACTCACCCATCAACTCACTGCAAAAGTACAGCAGCGCAGTCCGAGCAGCAGTACAGGGCTCGAGCTCGAGTCGCTGCGGTTCCTAGCTAGGTAGCGACAGTCCAACTTGCTCGTCATCCATGGCTCTCCAGCTCGCCCCTTCCACCCTCTCCGTCCCCAAGAAGGTAACATTCATCCAAAATCATCAGCACCAATTGCTACAAGCTCGAAATAACCGATGCGCATTGCTGCATTTGGCGCCAATGTGATGATATTCATGGTTTTCTGTTTTGGTTGTTTGGTGGATTCAGGGCAGCACCATGGGTGCGGTGGCGGTGAAAGACACGGCGGCGTTCCTCGGCGTCAGCAGCAAGACCAAGAAGACGATGGCGGTGAGGACGCAGGTGGCGACCGCGCCGACGCCGGTGTCCACTTCACCGGGCTCAACCACGTCGTCGCCGGGCGGCAAGAAGACGCTGCGGCAGGGCGTGGTGGTGATCACCGGCGCGTCCTCCGGCCTCGGGCTCGCGGCGGCAAAGGCCCTGGCGGAGACGGGCAAGTGGCACGTGGTCATGGCCTGCCGCGACTTCCTCAAGGCGTCCAAGGCCGCCAAGGCGGCGGGCATGGCGAACGGGAGCTACACGGTCATGCACCTCGACCTCGCCTCCCTCGACAGCGTGCGCCAGTTCGTGGACGCGTTCCGCCGCGCCGAGATGCCGCTGGACGTGCTTGTGTGCAACGCAGCCATCTACCGCCCCACGGCGCGCACGCCGACGTTCACCGCCGACGGGCACGAGATGAGCGTGGGCGTCAACCACCTCGGCCACTTCCTCCTCGCCCGCCTCATGATGGAAGACCTCCAGAAGTCCGACTACCCTTCCCGCCGCCTCGTCATCGTCGGCTCCATCACCGGCAACGTCAACACGCTCGCCGGCAACGTGCCGCCCAAGGCCAACCTCGGGGACCTCCGCGGGCTCGCCGGCGGCCTCACCGGCGCCTCCGGATCCGCCATGATCGACGGCGACGAGAGCTTCGACGGCGCCAAGGCGTACAAGGACAGCAAGGTGTGCAACATGCTCACCATGCAGGAGTTCCACCGGAGGTACCACGAGGACACCGGGATCACCTTCTCGTCGCTCTACCCCGGCTGCATCGCCACCACCGGCCTCTTCAGGGAGCACATCCCGCTCTTCCGCACGCTCTTCCCGCCGTTCCAGAGGTTCGTCACCAAGGGGTTCGTGTCCGAGGCCGAGTCCGGGAAGAGGCTCGCGCAGGTGGTCGGGGAGCCCAGCCTCACCAAGTCCGGCGTCTACTGGAGCTGGAACAAGGACTCGGCGTCCTTCGAGAACCAGCTCTCGCAGGAGGCCAGCGACCCCGAGAAGGCGCGCAAGGTCTGGGAGCTCAGCGAGAAGCTCGTCGGACTCGCCTGATCGATTCACACGCATGGATCTACGCCTACGCGTGTGCCCAATTTGTTGCATAATTACCATCATTCCCACTTCTTGTTTAGGAACTCAATTGCGCGAGAGGTCTTGCGAGCGCCCGCGGGAGTACATAGATCTCGTGTGAAAAATGTGTACAATTTTCGGCGAACCATGGAATAAAACTGCAGGCCTAATAATTGAGGATATGATATGTCTTGATTTATCAGCTGCTTGGGTGTGCGTACGTGCGTTCATAGGGGTGTTTGTACGTGCGTGTTTGTGAGCGTCTGCGTTGTACTGTTCTCAAAAAAAAAAAAGATTTATCAGCTGCTTCTCTTTACCCTTTTTCTTTCTATGAAAAGAACGAACCGGTTAGTCATCGTTTATTCGTTTAAACCCTTTTGCAAGTGCTACATGGACTAAAAAGAGTTAAGTTAGTCCTTGGTCCAATCTAACACCATTAAATTTGCATCGTGGTTCACGCATATGAGAATTGTACATGGATGTGCAATTGCATTTTTTCTTTCTCAATTGCACATAAAATTAGATGACATCATCTAACTAACAGTTAAGTTAGTTCTATGCCGACCAATGTTGAGGAAATCGCTTATCGGTGTCAACTCGGTCGGCTGGAGAATAGCGATTAATAAGCATATCGTTCTATTAATCGGGTGATAAATGAGTTAATCGGGCATAAATGAGTTAATTGGGCGATAAATGAGTTAATCAGCTAATCAGTGACCATCAAGTAGCGATTAATCGGCTGATTAATCGTTGAATCGGACAATTTTTTGAAAAGTGATGCCAACTGAGACATAACGACATCCTTTTTTAAATCATGGTGAAATAGATGCCAGAGAAAAAACCTTGAATAAACAGAGCTACATTCTCTTATCTAAAAAAATATTTTTAACATATTGAATATCTTGGTTCGGACCCTGCAAAGGAAAATAATATCATGGTTCGAATTCTATGTTGCTATGTTATTATGGCCTACAGGCCGGGAGGAGGAGGAACACGTACTAATTTGTTTGTAAATGTTTGATTGGAACTGGAGACAAGCACTGAAAAACTTTTGTTTTAGAGAAGGTGAAATACTTAGGAAGCTCTTTGCAGAGGGTCGAACCAAGATATTCAATTTGAGTCTTGTACTTCACTTCCGTCTTCCATTTGCAGAGGGCCGAACCAAGATGATGAACTGTTAATACTCTTCTCACTTCCACTTCCGTCTTCCATTTGCTCAGCAGAAGTTTAATGGGTCAGGTTTTGGAGGAGATTTTGGAAGTTTTCAAGCGGGTTATCATGATGGTGGCAATGGGATGAATCTGAACCTTCGTAACTTCAATTTTGCTGCTAATCAGCGTTTCCGTAGGCCCTACAAATAGCAGAACTACGTTGGTCGAGCACGTGGTAATGGTAGGGTTGATACGAATATAAGATTTAATGGTAGAGGTGCTAGATTTGAACAAAACCTGAATGCTGAGCAACAAGGTGTTAAGCAAGGTGATGGGGAAGGAGGGGCAAGCGCTCAATCTGGACCGGTGGTGCCTGCTTCTCGGAACTCTGGACAGATTATGACTCCTGGACCGGCTGTGGCAGCTAAAAGTAAGAAATATGTTGATGGTATTCTCTGTTTTAGATGTGATACAAAAGGTCATGTTGCAACAGAGTGCAATGTGGTTCCTTGCATATATTGTGATTCTGCTAAACATCAAGATAAAGACTGCCATCTTTTGACAATGCCAAAGCCGACTGCTGTGTTGTATGGCTTATGTAGAGAGGGCTTGAATTTCTATGATGTGCCTCACAGTAAGGACATGAAACAAAAGAATGATAGTGGCAAGGTTGGGAGGGTACGCATTACTAGCGGCTCGATGAGTATTCAACAATTAATTATGGAGTTCGAATGGTTAGTTCCGGGTGATCATCAGTGGGATATTACTCCAGCTAGTCATGATGCTTTTCGTGTGGTTTTTCCAACAAAAGCAGATTTGGGGAGGATGAAAAGGCTCAAACCAGTGGGCGTGCAAGGGACAACCATTACTATGCATTTTGAGGAGTGGACATCTAGGAGGTGGTATGAGATTGTTGAGGAGGAGGAGGAGGCTGAGATGGTGCGGTCAGCGCCTCAGCGTGACAGCAGTTCGATGGGTAAGAGGACGGCAAACCGAGAGAATGGCCATATTCCTAGATCGATGGCCGTTGTAGAAATTTTGCAGCCACGGTAGGATACCACAGCAGAGTCTCTTTCTCATGTTTTAGCTTCGTTTAAGACCACTACGGATTCTCAGATGGATTCGCAGGTCTCGCAGCAGGTTGAAAGTACCAGGTTAGGGGATGGGTCTGTTACACCGGAGCGAGCGTCTCTAACACATTCGGATACCCTGATTCCTTTGAATAATAGTCCTGGTTCGCCTCATACTACACAAGGGAGCGTTCATAACCTGGTTGTTTCTGTACCGTCGTCCCCTGTTGTTAATACTGACAAAGAGACTCAGTCCACAAGGGGCACGGGGGTTTTCCTTGGCGGAAAAAAGAAGTGATCTCTTTCGGAGGAATTCCGGAGTCGGCGGTGCTTAATGTGCGTACAAGTGAGCGTAACAAGGCCCAACCGAATGCCGACACAACCCAGCTGGAGCGTGCTCAACAACATGCGCAGGCTCGTGATGATATTTTATACTCAGGTACTAAAATACCATCTCAGTTTACTATTGCTGCAATTCCTAATGATGTTGTAGCTGCCCCTGCATCTAAGCTAGGCATTTCTCTTGGTACATCACCTAGTACTGTGACCGAATCTATTCATAAAATAAAAGATTTAGATCTACACAGGACTTTAATTTTGTTGCAAAGGAAAGAGTGTGAGGAGATTAAGGATAGGGATCCTACTGATAGCTTAGTTTTGGACGAGGCTACTAGACTTAGCACTAATCTGCTTGTTGAGGAGAACGATTTTGCAGAGACTCACAAGGAGCCTCCTCTGCTTTCTAACAAACCAACTAGGGTACATAAAAGAAGAGCACATGATTTTTCTGTAGCTAGACGTTGTAGTGCTCGTTTAAAAAATAAAAAGTGAATGTTGTAACAATGAAAGGAGCTTTTTGGAATAGTGATGGTTTTCGTGATCCAACCAAACACTCTCTGGTTCATGAAAATATTAGAGATCTAAAACTTGATTTTTTTGCTATTTTGGAAACTGGTTGTGATAATTTTGCTGCACCTTTTCTTGGTCATTTATCGGGTGGACTTGACTTTGTATGGTATTGTTTACCGCCACAAGGGCGGTCTGGCGGAATTCTTGTAGGAATTAATAATGCAACACTTAAGGTGAATAAAGTTACCAATGGAGACCACTGTGTTAATTTTCATCTTAGGTCTAAAGTAGATGGGTTTGAATGGTCCCTCATTCCTGTGTATGGAGCGGCTCAAGATGAGCACAAACCAAAGTTTTTAGTTGAGCTTCTGCGTGTGTGTGAAGCGGAGACTCTACCTAAACTTATAGGCGGAGATTTCAATATAATGCGTAGACAAGAAGATACGAATAATGAGAATTTCAACACTCGATGGTCTTTTGTTTTTAATGCGATCATTGAAAATCTGAATTTACGGGAAATTGAGCTTTCTGGAAGGAAATTTACTTGGGCTAACCATAGAAATACACCCACATATGAGAAGTTAGATAGAGTTTTGGCAAGTGTTGAATGGGAACACAAGTTTCCTCTAGTAAATGTTAGAGCTCTAGCAAGAGCTGAATCGGATCATACCCCTCTTATTCTTGATTCAGGTGAACAAGCTCACCTAGGGAATAGAGCTTAGTTTTCGTTTGAACTATCTTGGTTGCGCATTGAGGGGTTTGCACACATTATAAAAAGGGAATGGAATTCCATAACTTACGGGAATAGTCCTATGGAGACATGGCAAAATAAAATTCGTCAGCTTAGGAGTTTCCTTAGAGGATGGGCAAAAAATTTAAGTAGTATTTATAAAAAAGAGAGAGACCACTTGCTTTATCTAATTGATATACTTGATAAGAAAGCTGAATCAATGCCTCTCAGTGATTCTAAACGTGGTCAACTCAAGAATGCAAACGAGAGGTTAGGTAAATTAGACGCGATGAGGAGTCCAAATGGGCTCAGAGAGCTAAGGTTAAACATATCCAAGAGGGAGGGGATAATACGAAATATTTTCATCTTATAGCCAACGGTAAGCATAGAAGGAAGACAATTTTTCAGCTAGAACAAGATGATGGAACTATTGTTGGACAAGATAATCTAAAGGTTTACATTACTGAATATTACAAAAATTTATTTGGGCCTCCAATCCCAAATCATTTTTCCATGAGGGAATCAGACAAGGCTGATGTCCCCCAACTTTCTACTGAGGAAACCAATATTCTTTCTGCTGACTTCACCAAGCAAGAGGTGTATGATGCAATTATGCAGATGGAAAAAAGGCACCGGGACCGGATGGTTTTCCGGCTGAATTTTACCAAACGTTATGGAATGTGATTAAGGTTGATTTAATGAGAATGTTTGAAGATTTTCAAAATGGTGAATTACCTTTATTCCATCTTAACCTTGGAACCATTATTATGTTACCTAAAAAAGAAAATGCAATACAAATCCAACAATATCGATCTATTTGTCTTCTAAATGTAAGCTTCAAGATATTTACTAAGGTAGGCACAAATCGTGTGTCGGAGGTAGCACACAAGGTGGTTAAACCGACGCAAATGGCTTTTAAGCCAGGGAGGCATATTTTAGAGGGAGTAGAGATTCTTCATGAAACCATTCATGAGATGCATAGTAATAAGATGGACGGTATTCTTCTTAAGATTGACTTCGAAAAGGCATATGATAAGGTTAATTGAGATTTCTTGCAACAAGCTTTGTGCATGAACGATTTTGATCCCAAGTGGTGTCAATGGGTCCAAAATTTTGTAAGCCGTGGAAGTGTAGGTGTTAGAGTAAATAATGATGTTGTCATTACTTCAAAACAAAAAAGGGTTTAAGACAAAAGGGGACCCTTTATCTCCGATTTTGTTTAACATTGTCGTTGATATGCTAGCAATTATTATTAATAGAGCCAAAGAGGACGGTCAGGTTGAGGGTCTTATTCCTCATCTAGTTGAGGGTGGTGTGTCTCTTTTACAGTATGCGGATAACACTATTATTTTCATGCAACACGATTTAGAAAAAGCATTAAATATGAAACTTATTCTTTGTAAGTTTGTATAACTTCCGGGGCTTAAGAATAACTTTCACAAGAACAAGATCTTTTGTTTTGGTAAAGCTAAAGAGGCCGAGGATCAATACAAATTTCTTTTTGGTTGTGAGATCGGTACTTTTCCTTTTAAATACCTTGGTATACCTATTCATTATCGCAAGTTGAGGAATGGTGAATGGAAGCCTATGGATGACATATTTGAGAGGAAATTGAGTAGTTGGATTGGGAAGCTTTTATCTTATGAAGATCGTCTAATTCTAATTAACTCGGTTTTAACAAGCCTGCCCATGTTCATGCTTTCATTTTTTGAGATTCCAGTGGGAGTACGGAAGAGGTTAGACTACTATAGATCGTGTTTCTTTTGGCACATCGATGGTTATAAGAGAAAATATAAGTTATCTAGGTGAAATATTATTTGTCGCCCAAAGAACCAGGGGGGCTTGGCATTGAAGTATTAAAGATAAAAAAATAAATGCTTAATTAGTAAGTGGCTATTTGAACTTTTAAATGGCGACGAGGTATGGCAAGATTTACTTCGTAACAAATATCTTCACGCTAAAACTTTATCGCAAGTGATAGTGAGGCCGCATGATTCTCCTTTTTGGAAAGGATTGATGAAAGTGAAAGATGATTTTTTCAAGCGGGGTTATTTTAATATTGGAAATGGTAAAAATACTAGTTTTTGGGGAGATAAGTGGTTGGGGGATGTCCCTTTGTCGCAGCAATACCCGTCCCTTTTCATTATTGTTGAAAGAAAACAAGTTTCGGTCGCTGATGTTTTAGAAAATAGGCCTCTTCATGTTACGTTTCGGAGAACTCTAACGCCCAACAAGTGGGCACTTTGATTAGAGCTAGTTGAACGTCTTATGTACATTCAATTGACAAACGAAGATGACTCTTTTGTTTGGAGCCTTACCAATTTGGGTTCCTTTACTGTAAAATCTTTTTATCTTGACTTACTAGATGATAAGACCAAGTACTTGAGAAAATATATTTGGAAAATAAAAATACCCTTGAAGATCAAGATCTTCATGTGGTTTCTTCACCGTAAAGCTATTCTAACCAAAGACAATCTTGCAAAAAGGAATTGGCAAGGTTGAAAAAATGTGTTTTCTGTGATAAAGATGAATCTATTAAACATTTGTTTCTTGAATGCCTTTTAGCTAAGATTGTGCGGCGCATCATATATATGACTTTCAGTTTATCCCCGCCAGCTAATATTACTAATATTTTTCATAATTGGTTGAGCGGCATTGCTAAGAATGATGTTCGACAGATTTGTGTGGGCGTTTGCGCTATTATTTGGGCAATCTGGAATGTGCACCATGAAGTGGTCTTTTAACAAACCAAAACCTGAACCTTTCTTGCAGGTCATCCCTATGGCTATCCATTGGATCGGTACGTGGTCTTATCACCAGTCCGAGGACCAACGGGATGCCATGGAGTCTGGGTGCAAGCGACTGGAGATGGTCACACATGATTTCTACAGCCGATGTGGCTGACGGCTTGACCGTAGAATCACTTTTTGATGTATTTTTGGCATCTACTACTTTGCATTTTCAAATGGTTGATCTTTGTATCGTCTTTAGCTGATTCGAGCGTAGTCAACTTTGCCATGCTATGCTCCTGTCACGATTTTCTTCGGTAATTGCATGTTCATTTGTCATTATGACGTGATTTCCTGCCCAACATCTAAAAATAGAAGAGATTGCACATCTTTGCATTAATTTTTCATTAGTGGCCAGTTGAGAGGTAAACTTAGTCAACTTCTTGACTTAGCTAAGGGTTTAAACGCGAGAAAAGTAGCATATTTCATAGCCATCAGGGTCCCCTCTCAAAATCTCACGAATGAGTGGTGCATGTTATTTGTTTTTCCTGGTAGGCATTGGTTACATATACCAAAAGAAATCATTTGAGGCTCTAGCATATCCTTCAGTTCCTTTTGTTGTGTCAAACAAATATTTTATAACCTAGTTTGTGTTTCAATTTTGCAGGCAATGTTGGATTAGAGTCTATATAAAAACATCAGAGCTTACCTTTTTATCTCAATTATTTTCATCTTATATTTTCACCTTTATAGGTATAGAAATACGGATTCATGCCGCAGAAGGATCAACAACTTGGTTGGTTTTCTTCTATAGATTCACTGTGAATCTGATGCAGTAAGCGTGAATTTTCCGTTCTCTTACTTTGCTATATTTTGTTTCACATTTCACATGTTTTGGATAGTCTAATATATGTTTTCATTCCTTATACGAATACAGAGTAAATTCAAATCCATGAATTGTTAGATATACACATATATACATGTACGAATTCTAGTCTTCCATATGTGTTCTTCTTTCTACTATTTAGTTCATGCTTTAGCAAAGTATGGCAACAACTATCTAATCTTCCATATGTGTTCTTCTTTCTACTATTCAGTTCATGCTTTAGCAAAGTATGGCAACAACTATCGAATGACTGCTTTGTTGCTTATCTAGAAATAGCCTACTCTTACTTGCTATATTTCCTTTCACTTTTAACATTTCACATTTCTTGGATAGTCTAACATATGTTTTCCCTTCCTTTCTCTAAATACAGAGTAAATTGGAATCTTTGAATTGTTAGATGTACCCACATATACATGTACAAGTTCTATTATTCCATCTATGTTCTTGTTTCTGTTATTCAATCATGCTTGACAAAAACAATCAAATCAGTGGTTTGTTGGTTATCCAGTAATAGCCTAATTCTTGAAGATAAGGCAATGTTTTCCAATTGGCTGGTTTGCCTGAAAGTACTATGTTTCAGTGTATGTGCCTTCCAGTAGCTCAACGTGTTAATTTCTACACCATATGTGTCCTTGCTCTGCTCCAGTATCCCCCATACTTTGAAAAATAAAAAAGATAATTTTAAAAAGGTTAAAAATTGAACTTTTCTTAAATCAAAGATGATCAGATATTTTACTTGTATAGAAATATTTCCATACGGAATTACTTTCATTGTATCCTGGATAAAAAAAACAAACTCGAAACACCCCATGACCAGGTATTATTTACTTTATACTATTTGCCATAAAAAATTGCCCTGAAGACCATGAGAATCATTTCTTTTCCAAACATTTTTTTACGAGTACGAACTTAATCATCCTTGGTTTCGAGGAAGTTTAAGTTTTTGGCTTTTTTAAATTACCACAATTTTGGGGGTGTATGGGTGTGTGTAGCACCCGAGAGCTAAAAGTCCGCGTTAGCACTTAATAGGTATATTTAACATGCTAATATTTACTTCTAGGTGCATGAATGTAGGATGGATTGGCCGGGAGCAACAAATAGGTTTTGTATTGAATTAGAGATAATTAGCACCATTTCCTCATAGTTCTTTGTGTAATTCATCTTACCTAGCTATATGCTATTTCAAAATATTCCACATTGCTTCCAACAAGTAGATGGTGAAGTGTGGTGCCATTGTTTTGCCACCTTCCGACTGCTCTATATGGGTTTGAGCACATCCCAATTTATATACCATGTTAATTACTTAAACATACGTGGATGGTTAATTGTATCCTAATTAAAATATCCCAATTCAAATACTCCCTCCGGTTCATATTAATTGACTCTAATGTGAATGTATCTAGACACATTTTAGTTCTAGATACATCCATATTGAAGTCAATTAATATGAATCGGAGAGAGTAGGTGGTTTCCTTTGTTGTTAGACCCATTGCAGGTTAACTATTTGTTGGTGCCAACCAATTATAAAGTTTGGTACGACTTTATGTTCTTTCAGAGTCTGTACATAATTTTCAGAGTCTGTTTCTTCACACACAAAAAAGAAACTGGCAACCTAGGGGTATTGTGCGTATTTGAAATGCTTATTCGGTAATCTTCACTGAAATATGTCCGTTGGTAACGATGAGTAAAATAATAAAATGGTTCTCGATCTGGTACATTGTTAATACACTTGTTCACGAAACACTCAAATTCAAAAAAGGGGGGAGTACTCGAAAATGCTGAAATTAATTGATAAAATATGATAACTTTGGCTCTTATTATCAGTTGCACCCAATGTCACTTTCATTACAATTAATTTCTAAAGATATACTTGTGCGTTCCCGCAGCAAGGCGCCAGGTATGATCTAGCAGTAATAGTACCGGGTGCATCATCTTGTATTGTCATCAAGCCTGGCTTGCGGGAGCATCGATAGTCTTATTATTATTGTCCTCAATGTCCTTGATGAGTTCAGAAACGTTCCCTTTGGCAAACCCGCCACATCCACCTCTCTGGTATTCCTGCTGGTTCTCGTCCTTGACCATGCACCCGATTCTTTGGATAAACTCTAACAGTAAGGTTGGCCTGAATATATATAAGAGGGAGAAGACGAGATTTAATCTTGAAAGAGTTTTGGTTAGGAATTCAGAGGATTTGGTGAGCATGAAAAATGAACGCACCTGTCTCCCGCCGGTTTGGTGAAGACTTGGAGCACAACTCCGTCGTCATACCCTCTGTCCACCCGCACGCCCAGCTCTTGGCACTCCTTGATCTGTTCTTCCGACAGCACGTCCCCGGCGCGCTGCCTTACACCGTCATAGTAGCTGGCCGGAGGCGGCGGCAGGAGCTCAAACCCGCCCATGGAGGACCGAGCTCGGATTTTCCTGAGCGCGCCAAGGATGTCGTGGCTGGTCATTGCCAGGTGCTGTATGCCCGGGCCACCGTGGTGGTCCGAGAACGTCTCGACATGGCTCCGCAGCTTGGTGCCGAACACCGGCTCCAAGATACCGAGCAGCACGTTCTCTGAGTTGTTGGCGATCACCACGCCGTTCACCCCGCTCTCTTCCGGGCACACGTCGTCCGCGGTGAACTCCCAGAACTTGTGGAACCCGGTGAAGCCGGCAACATTGGCGGCCACAGGTGCCAGCTCCGGGATGTTAACGTCGACGTGGTCAAACCGCGTGAGCCCGAAGTCCGGCGTCCCGCCGGAGCTCACCACGTCCTGGAACCCCGGCAGGAAGGACACGTCGGTGCCGTCCGGGTAGCTCACGAAGCGGAGAACGCTGTCCCCGGCTAGCTCCACCTCCGCGAAGCCAAACCCGTGGCCGAGATCAGTCGGGGCGCAGGCTGGCCGCGCTCCGGCGTCCACGCTCGCGACGAAGGCCTCGGCCGCGTCAGCGACGCGGACGGCCACGGCACGCACGGCCAGGCCGCCGTGGGTTCCCGTGAAGCGCCGCGCGGCGTCCGCCGAGAAGGAGGGCAGGGACGCGGTGGTCGCCGAGTCGGCGACGTGCGGCGCGTACGGCGCGGTGAAGAGGAACGAGAGAGAGCCAGAGCGTGCGCGTAGTAGGCGTGAGGCGTGCGCAGTGTTCCCCGTGGAGAGGTCGGACTGCGCGGCGAGTGGCACGCCGAGCCCGAAGGAGAATCGTGCGGCGGCCGAGGCGGCATCGGCGCACCAAAACTCGACGTGGTGGAAATCCATCACGTGGAAGCGATCGGTGGCTTTCTCCACCTTCCCACCAATGGAGGCGGCGGCGGCAGTGGGCATGGGGGGCCATTGGGTACACCGTGGTCAGTTTTTGGTGAGTTGGGAGGGGTCGACGGCGTAGCGCAACCAGGGGGCGTCGTGAATGGGCATTGGTGTTGGCGAGGTGGGCATGGAAAGGCGAGGAAACTAGAGCTTGGGCATTCATCATGCTTGTTCGCTGCTGCTTTTTGAACCTTGCTTGTTTGCTGTACTTGTGATTGTGATAGTGGCTCAGCTGGATGCAACCGCTTATAAAGGCAAAACCTAGTCTCAATTTAGGAAAGCCAGCTCAGGTGGTGGTATTCCGAGCCACACACGAGTACACCAGTAATAAATGATCCAAGGATCTTCTCCGGTTATGGGCCAGCCACACTAGTAAATGACAGAATCGTTTGTGATATTTTTTTGCCTCTTGCTGGATAATAGCCGAGCCACACCAGTACACCACTAATAAATGATCCAAGGATTCTCTCCGGCTATGGGCTAGCCACACTAGTAAATGATAGAATCATTTGTGATATTTATTTTCCTCTTGCTAATAATGGTCGAGTCACACCAGTAAACCACTGATAAATGACTCAATGATCTTCTCCGGCTATGGGCCAGCCACATTAATAAATAACCCAACGTTGGTGGTATTTATTTCCCTCTTGCTGGATCATAGCCAAGCCACACCAATATACCCGTAATAAATGGCCCAAGGATCTTCTCCGGCTATGGGCCAGCTACACTAGTAAATGACAGAATCATTTGTGATATTTATTTCCCTCTTGCTGGATCATAGCCGAGCCACACCAGTACACCACTAATAAATGGCCCAAGGATCTTTTTCGGCTATGGGCCAGCCACACTAGTAATGACAGAATCATTTGTGATATTTATTTCCCTCTTGCTGATAATAGCCGAGCCACACCAGTACACCACTAATAAATGACTCAAGGATCTTCTCCGGCTATGGGCCAGCCACATTAATAAATAACCCAACGTTGGTGGTATTTATTTTCCTCTTGCTGGATCATAGCCGAGCCACACCAGTACAGCACTAATAAATGACCCAACGATCTTCTCCAGATATGAGCATAAATGACCTAAAGATCTTCTCCAGCTATGGACCAGCCACACCACTAGTAAATGACCCAATGTTTTTCTCCACGTATGGGCCTTCGGCTCCTCCCTCAGCGGAGGAAAAGAGCGGTCCGCGTGAGGGGGGTGATGCGGTTGCCAAAAGTAGCATCGACTGCTGGAATTTTGCCTTGGGCCTTAGCCCATGTCCCAATACAAATTCTGAAATTCTCTTGGCTCATGTGGGAATGGAAAAGGGTGGGACTAAAGTTTAGTCTCACATTGCTAGTTGGGAGAGAGTTGGAGTGGTATATAAGGTGGGTTGTTCTAGTCCTAGTAAGTGAGTGAGAAGAGAGAGAGAGCCCTCACGCAATCCTCCTCCTCCTCCGCCCACCTCGCCTCACCTCGTCACGCACGCACATCACGACGCGCCGCGGGTTGCGGGAATCTCACCGAGCCAAGCTTATCTTTTTGCTGTTTGGGAAATTAATTATGTAATCAATTACGAGTCACTAACGGATGTTCACACAGCCATTTTCGTTCCGTTTTTTTTTGGATCGTGGACTCGTACGTGGGATGCGTCTCACGACCTTCCCGAACAGCACTATATAAGCGCGGACGCAAACCCTAACCTGTACGAGATACCATATGTGACTGCCTCTTTCCAGTTCATTGCGCCGCCGCCTTCGTCTTCCTCATCCCGTCCTTCGGCCTGCACCGAGCGGCGGGACAGTAGGCCTCCGGAACCCTGCCTCTCGTAGACCTATACGGGTGAGGGGCAATCAGGTTTTTGGGGAGCGCTTACGCGCGACTACTGGCAACACGACTTCGTATGACGACGAGTTCCCGAACGAACACTTCTTCCCGGACATCGACAACCTCTTCGGCAACCTCAACATTGGCGACAACAACCAGGATGCCGCAAAAATCGTCGCCGCTGCTGCTGCTGCCAACGTTGGACGGTATGCGTTTTTGTCCTCCTCGTTTCAGATCTTGCTAGAGTTCCTAGTTCTGTTATTTGGTGTCTAGATGCTATCTGTTCATCTACTCTGTTCATATGCATGATTAGTTCATCTGCTATTTCTATAGTCATGATTTGTCAAGTATCAGTTCAGATTAGTTCATATGATAATTTGCTTATATATTCAACAATCCAAAAAGCTGATTATAGGCAAATGAATTCAAGTGGCATTGCCGCTGCTACTAGGCCACCTCTCTTTGATGGTTCGTACTATAAGAGGTGGCGCACGAGGGCAGTTCTCTGGTTCAGAACCTGAACTGCGACGCCCTTCTTGGCAAACCTGAGGGTGATCTTTCTCCTGCTCAGGTGGAAGGTTACAAGAAATTCGATGCCATGTTTAAGGCGGCTCTCTTCAGTATTCTTGCGGACAACATTTTTGACCCGTACATGACTTTTCAGCATGGTAAGGATGCGTGGGATGCACTCGAGGCCAAATTTGGGGTCTCGGATGTTGGCACTGAGTTGTATGTCATGGAGCAATACTATGACTACAAGATGACTGGTGAGCGCTCCGTTGTTGAGCAAGCTCATGAGATACAGTCACTTGCCAAAGAACTTGAGCATTTTAAGTGTACCTTACCGGACAAATTTGTGGCCGGTGGCATTATTGCCAAGCTTCCTCCTTCATTGGGGAACTTTGCTACTTCTCTGAAACATAAGAGACAAGAGTTTTCCATTTCGGATCTCATTGGGTCTCTTCAAGTGGAAGAAAAGGCGAGAGCAAAGGACACACGTGCTCGAGATTTTGAGGGAGGTTCTAGTGCCAATGTGGTACAGAAGAAAAACTTCCAATCCCACAAGTTCAAGAACAAGAACAAATCTGAAGGCAAATGCAAATCTGATGGCAAGAACAAGGCCTCACACTCAACCAACTTCAAGAACAAGACTGATAAGAAGAAAGGGGCTTGCCACGTCTGTGGTGAGCCTGACCATTGGGCTCCTAATTTCCCTAATCACTATGATAAGCGTGGGAACGGCGGCAAGACCGCTAATGTTGTTATTGCTGGCGATACTGAGATGAAGGACGTTGGGTACGGTATTTCCCCTACTGTCCTTTCAGTATGTAACTCTCCTGATTGGTGGATTGATACGAGTGTCAATACACATGTATGTTCTGACGTTTCCATGTTTTCTTCTTATCGGGTCGCAAGGACTTGCTCCGTGCTGATGGGAAACGTCTCACGTGCTTATGTTCATGGTGTTGGTACGGTAAATCTGAAGTTTACTTCGGGAAGACCATCCAGCTGAAGAATGTGCAGCACGTTCCCTCCATCAATAAGAATCTCGTCAGCGGATCGCTCTTATGTCGAGATGGTTTTAAGTTGGTTTTTGAGTCCAATAAATTTGTAATTTCTAAGTATGGACAATTTGTTGGAAAAGGCTATGAGTGCGGAGGCTTGTTCCGCTTATCTTTATCAGACTTATGTACTCAAATTATTAATCATGTTAGCAATGATAGTGAGTCCAATATTTGGCATTCACGACTTTGTCATATTAATTTTGGCTGCATGACGCGGCTAGCCAATATGAGTTTAATTACGAAATTTACTACTGTCAAGAGTTCCAAGTGTCAAGTGTGTGTGCAAGCTAAGCAACCTCACAAGTCTCACAAGACTGCTGAGGTAAGAGATTTGTCACCAATGGAACTCATACATTCAGGTCTTTGTGAGATGAATGACGAGTTGACAAAAGGTGGAAAAGGATACTTCATGACGTTAATTGATGACTCCACTCAGTATTGTTATGTGTACCTTCTGAAATCTAAAGATGAAGCTTTTAATAACTTCAAAATCTATAAAGTTGAAGCAGAAAACCAACTTGATCGAAAGATTAAACGGCTTAGGTTTGATCGTGGTGGAGAGTATTTTTCCAATGAGTTTCATCTTTTTTGTGCGTAGCATGGTATTATCCATGAGAGGACGCCTCCCTACTCACCTCAATCTAATGGGGTGGCCGAAAGAAAGAACCGTACTCTGACTGATTTGGTTAACGCCATGTTAGATACACCGGGTCTATCCAAGGTATAGTGGGGGAGGCGATAATGACCGCGTGTCATGTCCTAAACCGTGTTCCAATAAAGAACAAAACTATTACTCCATTTGAGGAATGGGAAAGGAAAAGGCTTTTTACGTACTTGGGGTTGCTTGGCGAAAGTGAATGTGCCAATACCCAAGAAGCGCAAGCTTGGACCAAAAACCGTGGATTGTGTTCTTCTGGGATATGCATTTCATATCATTGGCTATAGATTTTTGATAGTGAAATCTGAGGTATCCGACATGCATGTTGGTATAATTATGGAGTCAAATGATGCAACTTTTTTTGAGGACATCTTTCCCATGAAAGACAAGTCTATCTCATCAAATCAGGAGATGCCTAGTTCATCAAGTCAGGAGTTAGTTACAATTCCTGAACCTACCATTGCGATAGAGCACTATGATAATCCTGCGGAGGATAACAATGAAGCTCCCAAAAGGAGCAAGAGACAGAGAACTGCAAAGTCCTTTTTTCATGATTTCATTGTGTACCTCGTGGATGATACTCTCACTTCTGTTTCAGAAACCTATGCATCTCAGGATGCTGACTACTGGAAGGAAGTTGTCCGTAGCGAGATGGATTCTATCTTAGCTAATGGAACTTGGGAGGTTACTGATCGTCCTTATGGGTGTTCAAGAAAAAGCTTGGGCCCGATGGTACTATTGAAAAGTACAAGGCGCGATTTGTGGCCAAGAGTTATACTCAGAAAGAAGGTGAAGACTTCTTTGATACAATACTCACATGTAGCTCGACTGACCACTATTCGAGTACTACTTTCCTTGGCTGCCTCACATGGTATTCTCATTCATCAAATGGATGTTATAGGCCAACAATCGCGAAACAAGTCTCTTGAATATATTGTCAAAATTAAAGCTTATCAGTGCTAATGGAAACTAGTGCACTCTAGAGGACCCCGTTGCACAAGTATTGGCCATCTATATATAGTTTGAATCCCAATAATGTTCATACATGATAGGGCATATGTGTGAATCAATTTTTTTCCGAGAACTTGTCAAGATTCAAATTTATCAGTGCTAATGGAAACTAGTGCACATTAGAGGACCCCCTTGCACAAGTGTTGGCCATCTATGTATAGTTTGAATCCCAATAATGTTCATGCATGATAGGTCATATGTGAATCATTTTTTTCTTCTAAGAACTTGTCAAGATTCAAATTTATCGGTGCTAATGGAAACTAGTGTGCACTAGACGAGCCCCCTTGCGCAAGTGTTGGCCATTACATATAGTTTAAATCTCAAGAATGTTCATACATGATAGGCCATATGTCCGAAGGAATTTTTTTCCCGTGAACTTGTCAAAATTCAAGTTTATCGGTGCCAATGGAAACTAGTCAAAAAAATTACATAGATGTCCAAAAGAACTAGACAATAACTAATAGGACCTGCAACTTTACAAAAAGGACCCCAAAACATATAGAAGAAAACCAATCGAGTCCTTCTCGACCGCACATCAGAGCTTTGCTCTGCATCCTTTCCAGTAACTTCGTCACCGAGGATGCACCACTTGGGACGGTGTCGCCGGTAGTCGCCAGGACGAAGCAGAAGAAGGGCCTCAGCAACGGCATATTGGCTCTGAGAAGGGCCGCTGAAAGGCCAAGATGTGCACGGGCAAGACGGATGACATCGTCGTATGCCTAGAGCTTGTGAACTCCTGGGAACGTCAGCAGCTTGACTTCCCCATTGGCCAGATCCGAAGCACTGACCAAAGCAAGCCTCACCGTTAGCGCCATCACGTTGATGCTACCAGATCGGGGTTTGGCCGGCAAGATCCGCCAGATCTGATCCACCAGATTCACCATTGGCCAGATCTGAAGCCGATGACAAGATCCTGATTGCATTGCGCCATTCTCCTCATGGGAAACACTAGATCTAAGTTTACACTACTCCATCGGATCCAAATTAATTGATTCAACTTTTCTTATCTAAATATGGATGTATTCACACATGTTTTTACTCTAGATACATACACGTCTAATAAAAACTGAATCAATTAATTTAGATCGGAGGGTGTACGATATACAGAGAGAAGTCGGCCTCGTCTCCGGCCGGCGAGGCCGTCGGAGAGAAGGAGGAGAGGAGCCAGGGGCGTGGGAGAGACTCTGAAGGAGGGAGGGTTGGAGAGAGAGAAGAGGAAGAAATAAGAGCTCCCTGGGGAAGAACATTATTTTTGTCATTCTGCTCATAGCTTGAAACTGCAAATTTTGGCCGCCCTCCAAAGCATCCCGCCGCATCCATTCGAAAATCCCGTGACCAGTTTTACCCTTTTAACCCTGGTCCGGAAGCTACAACCCATCGACCATGGTGCGCTCATTCGGTAGCAATGAAATCAATTGCCTAGATCTCGAACCCTCCCCACAGGCCCACACCCACCCACCAACCCACTACAACATGACAGAGCTTTGGTAACACGATCATGTAACACATAGTAAAATATGTTACACTCAAAATTACAGTAACAAATAGTTTGTGTGACAACAACCAACAGTAACACAAACTATACAATGCCTAAAATTGTCATTTACTCCTGACAGACTTTCACCAATGGACTAGTGGCACATCCGCTTATTCAATAATTTTGCAAAAAGAGCTGGCAACGGGGTTCCCAGCCCCAATTAATTAACTTTCATTGATAATTCTCTTCACTTGTTTTGCCCTGATTCATCAGTAAGCAACTTAATTTGCAAATAGACACTCCTCCATGGTATGTGAATGTTGGAAGGCACCCGAGGATTCGGTTAGCCATGGCTTGTGTAAGCAAAGGTTGGGATGAGTGTCATCCATAATGAAACTAAAGTACGTGTGTAAACAAAAGAGAAGAGGGATGATTTACCTTGCTGGTAGAGATAACGTCCTTCATGGGAGCCGCTCTTGAAAGTCTGGTTGACGAGGTAGTTAGAGTGCCCACTACCATTCGTTGACAACAACAAACACCTCTCAAAACAATTTTACTCCTGTTTTACAATTCTACTTTCCTGAACACTTTTGCTATTGTTTTGCCTCTAATTTGTGTATTTTGGATACAACTAACACGGACTAACGCTGTTTTCAGCAGAATTGCCCTGGTGTCTTGTTTTGTGCAGAAACTCAACTTTCAGGAAAATCCCCGGAAATAATCGCAATGGGCCTATTTTCACAGAAGATTGACGGAGCCAGAAGACGAGACAGAGGGGGGCCACGAGGCACCCACACCACCAGGCGGCGCGGTGGGCCCCTGGGCCACGCCGCCCTATGGTGGCATCGCCTCGGCCAGCCCCCGACGCTCCCCTCTGGACTACTTAAGGCTTTCGACCTAAAAACGCACGGGGGTTCGACCAATTTGCCAGAAAACATCTAGAACTCCGCCGCCATCGCGAAACTCCGTCTCGGGACTAGAAACTCCGTTCTGGCACCCTGCCGGGACGGGGAATTGGATGAGATCATCGCCATCATCACCACCGACGCCTCTCCATCGACCATCCATGCTTCCCCCATCCATGTGTGAGTAATTCCCCCGCTGTAGGCTGAAGGGGATGGTAGGGATTGGATGAGATTGATCATGTAATAGTCATAAGATTGTTAGGGCATAGTGCCTAGTATCCGTTGTTGGTACTTTTCTGATATTGTTGCAACTTGTTATGCTTAATGCTTGTCACTAGGGCCCGAGTGTCATGATTTCAGATCTGAACATGTTATTGATTCATGAAGATATTCATTGTTTTATGATCTTACCTGCAAGTTGTATACACATATTGCTGTCCGAAACCCGAGGCCCCAAAGTGACAGAAATTGGGACAACCGGAGGGGAAGGCTGTGATATGAGGATCATATGTGTTCACGGAGTGTTAATGCTTTGCTCCGGTACTCTATTAAAAGGAGTACCTTAATTACCAGTAGTTTCCCTAGAGGCCCGGCTGCCACCGGCTGGTAGGACAAAAGATGTTGTGCAAGTTTCTCATTGCAAGCACGTACGACTATATACGGAACACATGCCTATGGTTATTTAGTACTTGGATACCGCTTTATTATTATCTGCAAATGCCCTGCCTTGATTGTTACATGAGTTCTCTTATCCATGCGAGCGCCGTTCATCCATCCCTCGTGCCTACAGTATTTTATCCTGCTGTTTGCTGTCTTTATTACTCTGCTGCTTATATTTCACTACTGCTACTGCTATAAAACTGTTGCTACTGATAAACTCTTGCGAGCAAGTCTATTTCCAAGTGCAGCTGAATTGACAACTCCGCTGTTAAGGCTTACAAATATTCTTTGGCTCCCCTTGTGTCGAATCAATAAATTGGGTTTTACTTCCCTCGAAGACTGTTGCGATCCCCTATACTTGTGGGTCATCACTCACAAGGAGCCTCCTCTGCTTTCTAACAAGCCAACTAGGGTACATAAAAGAAGAGCACATGATTTTTCTATAGCTAGATGTTGTAGTGCTCGTTTAAAAAATAAAAAGTGAATGTTGTAACAATGAAATGAGCTTTTTGGAATAGTGATGGTTTTACGTGATCCAGCCAAACACTCTCTGGTTCATGAAAATATTAGAGATCTAAAACTTGATTTTTTTCCTATTTTGGAAACTGGTTGTGATAATTTTGCTGCACCTTTTCTTTGTCATTTATCGGGTGGACTTGACTTTGTATGGTATTGTTTACCGCCACAAGGGCGGTCTGGCGGAATTCTTGTAGGAATTAATAATGCAACACTTAAGGTGAATAAAGTTACCAATGGAGACCACTGTGTTAATTTTCATCTTAGGTCTAAAGTAGATGGGTTTGAATGGTCCCTCATTCCTGTGTATGGAGCGGCTCAAGATGAGCACAAACCAAAGTTTTTAGCTGAGCTTGTGCGTGTGTGTGAAGCAGAGACTCTATCTAAACTTATAGGCGGAGATTTCAATATAATGCGTAGACAAGAAGATAAGAATAATGAGAATTTCAACAATTGATGGCCTTTTGTTTTTAATGCGATCATTGAAAATCTGAATTTACGGGAAATTGAGCTTTCTGGAAGGAAATTTACTTGGGCTAACCGTAGAAATACACCCACATATGAGAAGTTAGATAGGGTTTGGGCAAGTGTTGAATGGGAACAAAAGTTTCCTCTAGTAAATGTTAGAGCTCTAGCAAGAGCTGAATCGGATCATACCTCTCTTATTCTTGATTCAAGTGAACAAGCTCACCTAGGGAATAGAGCTCAGTTTTCATTTGAACTATCTTGGTTGCGCATTGAGGGGTTTGCACACATTATAAAAAGGGAATGGAATTCCATAACTTACGGGAATAGTCCTATGGAGACATGGCAAAAGAAAATTCGTCCTCTTAGGAGTTTCCTTAGAGGATGGGCAAAAAATTTAAGTAGTCTTTATAAAAAAGAGAGAGAGTTGAATCAATGCCTCTCAGTGATTCTGAACGTGGTCAAGTCAAGAATGCAAATGAGAGGTTAGGTAAATTAAGACGCGATGAGGAGTCCAAATGGGCTCAGAGAGCTAAGGTTAAACATATCCAAGAGGGAGGGGATAATACAAAATATTTTCATCTTATAGCCAACGCTAAGCATAGAAGGAAGACAATTTTTCAGCTAGAACAAGAAGATGGAACTATTGTTGGACAAGATAATCTAAAGGTTTACATTACTGAATATTACAAAAATTTATTTGGGCCTCCAATCCCAAATCATTTTTCCATGAGGGAATCAGACAAGGCTGATGTCCCCCAACTTTCTACTGAGGAAACCAATATTCTTTATGCTGACTTCACCAAGCAAGAGGTGTATGATGCAATTATGCAGATGGAAAAAAATAAAGCACCAGGACCGGATGGTTTCCCGGCTGAAGTTTACCAAACGTTATGGAATGTGATTAAGGTTGATTTAATGAGAATGTTTGAAGATTTTCAAAATGGTGAATTACCTTTATTCCATCTTAACTTTGGAACCATTCTGTTACCTAAAAAAGAAAATGCAATATTCAACAATATCGATCTATTTGTCTTCTAAATGTAATCTTCAAGATATTTACTAAGGTAGGCACAAATCGAGTGTCGGAGGTAGCACACAAGGTGGTTAAACCGATGCAAATGGCTTTTAAGCCAGGGAGGCATATTTTAGAGGGAGTAGTGATTCTTCATGAAACCATTCATGAGATGGATAGTAATAAGATGGACGGTATTCTTCTTAAGATTGACTTTGAAAAGGCATATTCTAAGGTTAATTGGGATTTCTTGCAACAAGCTTTGTGCATGAACGGTTTTGATCCCAAGTGGTGTCAATGGGTCCAAAAAAATTTAAGCCGTGGAAGTGTAGGTGTTAGAGTAAATAATGATGTTGGTCATTACTTCCAAACAAAAAAGGGTTTAAGACAAGGGGACCCTTTATCTCCAATTTTGTTTAACATTGTTGCTGATATGTGATGGCGTGTATTTCACACGTTCGTTGGGCAACCCCAAGAGGAAGGTATGATGCGCACAGCAGCAAGTTTTCCCTCAAAAAGAAACCAAGGTTTATCGAACCAGGAGGAGCCAAGAAGCACGTTGAAGGTTGATGGCGGCGGGATGTAGTGCGGCGCAACACCAGAGATTCCGGCGCCAACGTGGAACCTGCACAACACAACCAAAGTACTTTGCCCCAACGAAACAGTGAGGTTGTCAATCTCACCGGCTTGCTGTAACAAAGGATTAACCGTATTGTGTGGAAGATGATTGTTTGCAGAGAAAATAGTAAAAACAAGTATTGCGACAGATTTGTATTTCGGTATTAAAGAATGGACCGGGGTCCACGAGTTCACTAGAGGTGTCTCTCCCATAAGATAAAAGCATGTTGGGTGAACAAATTACGGTCGGGCAATTGACAAATAGAGAGGGCATAACAATGCACATACATGACATGATAAGTATAGTGAGATTTAATTGGGCATTACGACAAAGTACATAGACCGCCATCCAACTGCATCTATGCCTAAAAAGTCCACCTTCGAGGTTATCATCCGAACCCCCTCCGGTATTAAGTTGCTAACAACGGACAATTGCATTAAGTATGGTGCGTAATGTAATCAACAACTACATCCTCGGACATAGCGCCAATGTTTTATCCCTAGTGGCAACAGCACAACACAACCTTAGAACTTTCGTCATCTGTCCCAGGTGTCAATGCGGGCATGAACCCACTATCGAGCATAAATACTCCCTCTTGGAGTTAAGAGTAAAAACTTGGCCAGAGCCTCTACTAGTAACGGAGAGCATGCAAGATCATAAACAACACATATGTAATAACTTGATAATTAACATGACATGGTATTCTCTATCCATCGGATCACGACAAACACAACATAGAGTATTACAGATAGATGATCTTGATCATGTTAGGCAGCTCACAAGATCCAACAATGAAGCACAATGAGGAGAAGACAACCATCTAGCTACTGCTATGGACCCATAGTCCAGGGGTGAACTACTCACTCATCACTCCGGAGGCGACCATGGCGGTGTAGAGTCCTCCGGGAGATGAATCCCTTCTCCGGCAGGGTGCCGGAGGAGATCTCCAGAATCCCCCGAGATGGGATCGGCGGCGGCGGCGTCTCAGTAAGGTTTTCTGTATCGTGGTTTTTTTGCCTCAGGGGTTTCGCGACGGAGGCTTTAAGTAGGCGGAAGGGCAGAGTCGGGGTCCCAGACGAGGGGGCCACACCATAGGGCGGCGCAGGCCCCCCCTGGGCCGCGCCGCCTTGTGGTGTCGCCACCTCGTGGCCCCACTTCGTATGTTCTTCGGTCTTCCGGAAGCTCCGTGGAAAAATAGGCCCCTGGGTCTTTGTTTCGTCCAATTCGAGAATATTTCGTTACTAGGATTTACGAAACCAAAAACAGCAGAAAACATGAGCTGGCACTTCGGCATCTTGTTAATAGGTTAGTTCCGAGAAAATGCACGAATATGACATAAAGTGTGCATAAAACATGTAGGTATCATCAATAATATGGCATAGAACATAAGAAATTATCGATACGTCGGAGACGTATCAAGCATCCCCAAGCTTAGTTACGCTCGTCCCGAGCGAGGTAAAACGATAACAAAGATAATTTACGAAGTGATATGCCATCATAACCTTGATCATACTATTTGTAACATATGTAGTGGATGCAGCGATCAAAACTATGGTAATGACATGAGTAAACAAGTGAATCATAAAGCAAAGACTTTTCATGAATAGTACTTCAAGACAAGTATTAATAAGTCTTGCATAAGAGTTAACTCATAAAGAAATAAATCAAAGTAAAGGTATTGAAGCAACACAAAGGAAGATTAAGTTTCAGCGGTTGCTTTCAACTTGTAACATGTATATCTCATGGATAATTGTCAACATAGAGTAATATAACAAGTACAATATGCAAATATGTAGGAATCAATGCACGGTTCACACAAGTGTTTGCTTCTTGAGGTGGAGAGAAATAGGTGAGCTGACTCAACATAAAAGTAAAGAGAATGGTCCTTCAAAGAGGAAAGCATCGATTGCTATATTTGTGCTAGGGCTTTTATTTTGAAAACATGAAACAATTTTGTCAACGGTAGTAATAAAGCATATGAGTTATGTAAATTATATCTTACAAGTTGCAAGTCTCATGCATAGTATACTAATAGTGCCCGCACCTTGTCCTAATTAACTTGGACTACCGGATCTTTGCAATGCACATGTTTTGACCAAGTGTCACAATGGGGTACCTCCATGTCGCTTGTACAAAGGTCTAAGGAGAAAGCTCGCATTTTGGATTTCTCGCTTTTGATTATTCTCAACTTAGACATCCATACAGGGACAACATGGACAACGGATAATGGACTCCTCTTTAATGCATAAGCATGTGACAACAATTATTATTCTCTTACGAGATTGAGGATATATGTCCAAAGCTGAAACTTCCACCATGAATCATGGCTTTAGTTAGCGGCCCAAAGTTCTTCTCTAACAATATGCATGCTCCAACCATGAAGGTGGTAGATCTCTCTTGCTTCGGACAAGACGGACATGCATAGCAACTCACATGATATCCAACAAAGAATAGTTGATGGCGTCCCCGAAACATGGTTATCGCTCAACAAGCAACTTAATAAGAGATAAAGTGCATAAGTACATATTCAATACCACAATAGTTTTTAAGCTATTTGTCCCATGAGCTATATATTGCAAAGGTGAATGATGGAATTTTAAAGGTAGCACTCAAGCAATTTACTTTGGAATGGCGGATAAATACCATGTAGTAGGTAGGTATGGTGGACACAAATGGCATAGTGGTTGGCTCAAGTATTTTGGATGCATGAGAAGTATTCCCTCTCAATACAAGGTTTAGGCTAGCAAGGTTATTTGAAACAAACACAAGGATGAACGGTACAGCAAAACTCACATAAAAGACATATGGTAAACATTATAAGACTCCATACCGTCTTCCTTGTTGTTCAAAACTCAATACTAGATGTTATCTAGACTCTAGAGAAACCAAATATGCAAACCAAATTAGCAAGCTCTAAGTATTTCTTCACTAATGGGTGCAAAGTATATGATGCAAGAGCTTAAACATGAGCACAACAATTGCCAAGTATCAAATTATCCAAGACATTATAGCAATTTACTACATGTAGTATTTTCCAATTCCAACCATATAACAATTTAACGAAGCAGAAACTTCGCCATGAATACTATGAGTAGAGCCTAAGGACATATTTGTCCATATGCTACAGCGGAGCGTGTCTCTCCCCCATAAAGTGAATGCTAGGATCCATTTTATTCAAACAAAACAAAAAACAAAAACAAACCGACGCTCCAAGCAAAGTACATAAGATGTGACGGAATAAAAATATAGTTTCGGGGGAGGAACCGATAATGTTGTCGATGAAGAAGGGGATGCCTTGGGCATCCCCAAGCTTAGACAGCTTGAGTCTTATAATATGCGAGGGGTGAACCACCGGGGCATCCCCAAGCTTAGAGCTTTCACTCTCCTTGATCATATTGCATCATACTCCTCTCTTGATCCTTGAAAACTTCCTCCACACCAAACTCGAAACAACTCATTAGAGGGTTAGTGCATAATAAAAATTCACATGTTCAGAGGTGACACAATCATTCTTAACACTTCTGGACATTTCATAAAGCTACTGGACATTAGTGGATCAAAAAAATTCATCCAACATAGCAAAAGAGGCAATGCGAAATAAAAGACAGAATCTGTCAAAACAGAACAGTCCGTAAAGATGGATTTTATTAGGCCACCAGACTTGATCAAACGAAAATGCTCAAATTTAATGAAAGTTGCGTACATATCTGAGGATCATGCTCGTAAATTGGCGTAATTTTCTGAGCTACCTACAGGGAGATAGACCCAGATTCGTGACAGCAAAGAAATCTGGAACCTGCGCAGTAATCCAAATCTAGTACTTACTTTACTATCAAAGACTTTACTTGGCACAACAAAACATAAAACTAAGATAAGGAGAGGTTGCTACAGTAGTAAACAACTTCCAAGACACAAATATAAAACAAAAATACTGTAGTAAAAACATGGGTTGTCTCCCATAAGCGCTTTTCTTTAACGCCTTTCGGCTAGGCGCGAAAGTGTATCTCAAGTAACATCGAGAGATGAAGCATCAACATCATAATTTGTTCTAATAATAGAATCATAAGGTACCTTCATTCTCTTTCTAGGGAAGTGTTCCATACCTTTCTTGAGAGGAAATTGATATTTAATATTACCTTCCTTCATATCAATAGTAGCACCAACGGTTCGGAGAAAAGGTCTTCCCAATATAATGGGGCAAGATGCATTGCATTCAATATCCAAGACAACAAAATCAACGGGGACAAGGTTATTGTTAACCATAATATGAACATTATCAACTTTCCCCAAAGGTTTCTTTTTAGCATTATCAGCGAGATTAACATCCAAATAACAATTCTTCAATGGTGGCAAGTCAAGCATATCATAGACTTTTTTAGGCATAACGAAATACTTGCACCAAGATCACACAAGGCATTACAATCAAAGTCTTTGACTCTCATTTTAATGATGGGCTCCCAACCATCCTCTAGCTTTCTAGGAATAGAAGTTTCAAGTTTTAGTTTCTCTTCTCTAGCTTTTATGAGAGCATTTGTAATATGTTTTGTGAAAGCCAAATTTATAGCACTAGCATTGGGACTTTTAGCAAGTTTTTGTAAGAACTTTATAACTTCAGAGATATGGCAATCATCAAAATCTAAATCATTACAATCTAAAGCAATGGGATTATCATCCTCAAGGTTGGAAAAAATTTCAGCGGTTTATCACGAGCGGTTTCAGCGGTTTTAGCGGTTTCGGGTAATTTTGCGCGCTTTGCACTAGGAGTAGAAGCATTGCCAACACCAATTATTTTACCATTGATAGTAGGAGGTGCAGCAACATATGAATTATTAGCATTGCTAGTGGTGGTAATAGTCCAAACTTTAGCTACATTTTTCTCTTTAGCTAGTTTTTCATTTTCTTCTCTATCCCACCTAGCACGCAGTTCAGCCATTAATCTTATATTCTCATTAATTCTAACTTGGATGGCATTTGCTGTAGTAACAATTTTATTTTCAATATCCCTATTAGGCATAACTTTCGATTTCAAAAGATCAACATCGGAGGCAAGACTATCAACTCTAGAAACAAGAATATCAATTTTATTGAGCTTTTCCTCAACAGATTTGTTAAAGGCAGTTTGTGTACTAATAAATTCTTTAAGCATGGCTTCAAGTCCAGGGGGTGTATTCCTATTATTGTTGTAAGAATTCCCATAAGAATTAGCATAACCGTTACCATTATTATAAGGATATGGCCTATAGTTATTACTAGAATTGTTCAGATAAGCATTGTTGTTGAAATTATTTTTTTAATGAAGTTTACATCAACATGTTCTTCTTGGGCAACCAATGAAGCTAATGGAACATTATTAGGATCAACATTAGTCCTATCATTCGCAAGCATAGACATAATAGCATCAACCTTATCACTCAAGGAAGAGGATTCTTCAACAGAATTTACCTTCTTACCTTGTGGAGCTCTTTCCGTGTGCCATTCAGAGTAATTTACCATCATATTATCAAGAAGCTTTGTTGCTTCACCAAGAGTGATGGACATAAAGGTACCTCCAGCAGCTGAATCCAATAAGTTTCGCGAAGAAAAATTTAGTCCTGCATAGAAGGTTTGGATGATCATCCAGGTAGTCTGTCCATGGGTTGGGCAATTTTTAACCAAAGATTTCATTCTTTCCCAAGCTTGAGCAACATGTTCATTATCCAATTGTTTAAAATTCATTATGCTACTCCTCAAAGATATAATTTTAGCAGGGGGATAATATCTACCAATAAAAGCATCCTTGCATTTAGTCCATGAATCAATACTATTCTTAGGCGAGAGATAGCAACCAATCTTTAGCTCTTCCTCTTAATGAGAAAGGAAACAATTTTAATTTTATAATGTCACCATCTACATCTTTATACTTTTGCATTTCACATAGTTCAACAAAATTATTGAGATGGGCAGCAGCATCATCGGAACTAACACCGAGAAAATTGCTCTCGCATAACAAGATTTAGTAAAGCAGGTTTAATTTCAAAGAATTCCATCTGTAGTAGCAGGTGGAGCAATAGGTGTGCATAAGAAATCATTATTATTTGTGCTAGTGAAGTCACACAACTTAGTATTTTCAGGGTTGGCCATTTTAGCAGTAGTAAATAAAGCAAACTAGATAAAGTAAATGCAAGTAAACTAATTTTTTGTGTGTTTTTGATATAGCAAACAAGACAAGTAAATAAAGTAAAGCTAGCAACTAATTTTTTTGTGTTTTGATATAATGCAGCAAACAAAGTAGTAAATAAAATAAAGCAAGACAAAAACAAAGTAAAGAGATTGAGAAGTGGAGACTCCCCTTGCAGCGTGTCTTGATCTCCCCGGCAACGGCGCCAGAAAAAGAGCTTGATGTCGTGTATTTCACACGTTCGTTGGGCAACCCCAAGAGGAAGGTATGATGCGCACAGCAGCAAGTTTTCCCTCAGAAAGAAACCAAGGTTTATCGAACCAGGAGGAGCCAAGAAGCACGTTGAAGGTTGATGGCGGCGGGATGTAGTGCGGCGCAACACCGGAGATTCCGGCGCCAACGTGGAACCTGCACAATACAACCAAAGTACTTTGCCCCAACGAAACGAGTGAGGTTGTCAATCTCACCGGCTTGCTGTAACAAAGGATTAACCGTATTGTGTGGAAGATGATTGTTTGCAGAGAAAATAGTAAAAACAAGTATTGCAGCAGATTTGTATTTCAGTATTAAAGAATGGACCGGGGTCCACAGTTCACTAGAGGTGTCTCTCCCATAAGATAAAAGCATGTTGGGTGAACAAATTACGGTCGGGCAATTGACAAATAGAGAGGGCATAACAATGCACATACATGACATGATAAGTATAGTGAGATTTAATTGGGCATTACGACAAAGTACATAGACCGCCATCCAACTCGCATCTATGCCTAAAAAGTCCACCTTCAGGTTATCATCCGAACCCCCTCCAGTATTAAGTTGCTAACAACGGACAATTGCATTAAGTATGGTGCGTAATGTAATCAACAACTACATCCTCGGACATAGCGCCAATGTTTTATCCCTAGTGGCAACAGCACAACACAACCTTAGAACTTTTCATCACTTTGTCTCGGTGTCAATGCAGGCATGAACCCACTATCGAGCATAAATACTCCCTCTTGGAGTTAAGAGTAAAAACTTGGCCAGAGCCTCTACTAGTAACGGAGAGCATGCAAGATCATAAACAACACATATGTAATAACTTGATAATTAACATGACATGGTATTCTCTATCCATCGGATCCCGACAAACACAACATAGAGTATTACAGATAGATGATCTTGATCATGTTAGGCAGCTCACAAGATCCAACAATGAAGCACAATGAGGAGAAGACAACCATCTAGCAATTATTATTAATAGAGCCAAAGAGGACGGTCAGGTTGAGGGTCTTATTCCTCATCTAGTTGAGGGTGGTGTGTCTCTTTTACAGTATGCGGATGACACTATTATTTTTATGCAACACGATTTAGAAAAAGCTTTAAATATGAAACTTATTCGTTGTATGTCTGAACAACTTTCGGGGCTTAAGATTAACTTTCACAAGAACAAGATCTTTTGTTTTGGTAAAGCTAAAGAGGCCGAGGATCAATATAGATTTCTTTTTGGTTGTGAGATCGGTACTTTTCCTTTTAAATACCTTGGTATACCTATTCATTATCGCAAGTTGAGGAATGGTGAATGGAAGCCTATAGATGACATATTTGATAGGAAATTGAGTAGTTGGATTGGGAAGCTTTTATCTTATGAAGATCGTCTAATTCTAATTAACTCGGTTTTAACAAGCTTGCCAATGTTCATGCTTTCATTTTTTGAGATTCCAGTGGGAGTACGGAAGAGATTAGACTACTATTGATCGCGTTTCTTTTGGCAGAGCGATGGTTATAAGAGAAAGTATAGGTTATCTAGGTGGAATATTATTTGTCGCCCAAAGAACCAGGGGCTTGGCATTGAAGTCTTAGAGATAAAAAAAAATGCTTAATTAGTAAGTAGCTATTTGAACTTTTAAATGGCGATGGGGTATGGCAAGATTTACTTCGTAACAAATATCTTCAGGCTAAAACTTTATCGCAAGTGACAGTGAGGCTGCATGATTCTCCTTTTTGGAAAGGATTGATGAAAGTGAAAGATGATTTTTTCAAGCGAGGTTATTTTAATATTGAAAATGGTAAAAATACTAGTTTTTGGGGAGATAAGTGGTTGGGGGATGTCCCTTTATCGCAGCAATACCCGTCCCTTTTAAGTATTGTTGAAAGAAAACAAGTTTCGGTCGCTGATGTTTTAGAAAATAGGCCTCTTCATGTTACATTTCGGAGAACTCTAACGCCCAACAAGTGGGAACTTTGGTTAGAGCTAGTTGAACGTCTTATGTACATTCAGTCGACAAATGAAGATGACTCTTTTGTTTGGAGCCTTAACAATTCGGGTTCCTTTACTGTAAAATCTTTTTATCTTGACTTACTAGATGATAAGACCAAGTACTTGAGAAAATATATTTGGAAAATAAAAATACCCTTGAGATCAAGATCTTCATGTGGTTTCTTCACCGTAAAGCTATTCTAACCAAAGACAATCTTGCAAAAATGAATTGGCAAGGTTGCAAAAATGTGTTTTGTGTGATAAAGATGAATCTATTAAACATTTGTTTCTTGAATGCCCTTTAGCTAAGATTGTGTGGCGCATCATATATATGACTTTCAGTTTATCCCCGCCAGCTAATATCACTAATCTTTTTGGTAATTGGTTGAGCGGCATTGCTAAGAATGATGTTCGACAGATTCGTGTGGGTGTTTGCGCTATTATTTGGGCAATATGGAATGTGCGCAATGAAGTGCTCTTTTAACAAACCAAAACCTCAACCTTTCTTGCAGGTCATCCCTATGGCTATCCATTGGATCCGTACGTGGTCTTATCTCCAGTCCGAGGAACAACGGGATGCCATGGAGTCTGGGTGCAAGCGACTGGAGATGGTCGCACAGGATTTCTACAGCCGATGTGGCTGACGGCTTGACCGTAGAATCACTTTTTGATGTATTTTTTGGCATCTACTACTTTGCATTTTCAGATGGTTGATCTTTGTATCGTCTTTAGTTAATTCGAGCGTAGTCAACTTTGCCGTGCTATGCTCCTGTCACGATTTTCTTCAGTAATTGCATGTTCATTTGTCATTATGACGTGATTTCCTGCACAACATCTAAAAATAGAAGAGATCGCACATCTTTGCATTAATTTATCATTAGTGGCAAGTTGAGAGGTAAACTTAGTCAACTTCTTGACTTAGCTAAGGGTTTAACGCGAGAAAAGTAGCATATTTCACAGCCATCAGGGTCCCCTCTCAAAAGCTCACCAAAGAGTGGTGCATGTTATTTGTTTCCCATAGGCATTGGTTACATATACCAAAAGAAATCATTTGAGGCTCTAGCATATCCTTCAGTTCCTTTTGTTGTGTCAAACAAATATTTTATAACCTAGATTGCGTTTCAATTTTGCAGGCAATGTTGGATTAGAGTCTATATAAAAACATCAGAGCTTACCTTTTTATCTCAATTATTTTCATCTTATATTTTCACCGTTACAGGTATAGAAACACGGATTCGTGCCGCAGAAGGATCAACAACTTGGTTGATTTTCTTCTATAGATTCACTGTGAATCTAATGCAGTAAGCGTGAATTTTCCGTTCTCTTATCTTGCTATATTTTGTTTCACATTTCACATATCTTGGATAGTCTAATATATGTTTTCATTCCTTATACCAATACAGAGTAAATTCAAATCCATGAATTGTTAGATATTGTTATCACCAGAATTTGACCGGATCAGAGGTGGGCCGCGATTAAGATGGGCTTGAAGAATATACCTGGAAGGAATACATTGAATCGGCCTTGTATACAAAGTTTGGGCTAGTTTGCCCGTGTATCTGTAAATATAGTAGGATACGTGTCGGTTAGATAGAATGTGGCTCATGCACGGTTGGGATTACTCCCACGTTAGAAAGTCTACGGACTATAAATATGTATCTAGGGTTTCTGAAATAAACAACAATCACGTTCACCACAAACCAATCTAGGCGCATCGCCAACTCCCTTGTTCCGAGGGTTTTGTTCCGGGTAAGCATCATGCTGCCTAGATCGCATCTTGCGATCTAGGCAGTACACGTTTATTCGTTGTTCATGCGTTGCTCGTGCTTGAAGCCTTGTTGATGGCGAGCAACGTAGTTATCATAGATGTGCTAGGGTTAGCATTGTTTCATCGTATCATATGCTTTCGTCTGTGCAACCCTTAGACGTCTAGCCGCCCTTACACCTATCTTAGGTGTAAGGGCGGCACCTCGCTTGATCGTTATTTTGTAGATCCGATCCGTTATGATTTCTCCTTGTTCTTCAAGGATTATTTTAATATCTGCATAGTTAGGCCTTACAAACGGGTTGAAGGATCCAGTGGCACGTAGGGTGTAGTTTGCTAGCCCTAGATAAGATGTTCCGGGGATCAACTTCATGTTGGTTTTTAGGCCTTGTCTAGGGTCGGTTTATGATCACCGTGCGTGGCCGCCAGGCTCAATCACGCGTAGGATGTTCCGATTATGTGGTGAAAACCCTAAATCGTCGTAGGTCATTTTAGCTTTATATTGATCAAGCAGGACCACCATTGATCGTATACCTCATACGGATCATGGGTGGATCGGTGATACGTCCAAAACGTATCTACTTTCCCGAACACTTTTGCTATTGTTTGGCCTCTAATTTGTGTATTTTGGATGCAACTAACACGGACTAACGCTGTTTTCGCGAGAACTGCTCACAGTGTCTCGTTTTTGTGCGAAATCCAACTTTCGGGAAAAACCTCGGAATTTATGCGAAGGCTCTATTTTTCCAGGAAACTAAAGGAGCCGGAAGGGCAATTGAAGTGGAGGCCCGAGGGCCCCACACCACCGGGCGGCGCGGCCCGGGGGGCCGCGCGGCCGGGTGGTGTGGCCCCTCGGCCGGCCTCCGACGCCCTCCTTCGGACTACTTATTCGCCTCGACCTAAAAACGCTCGGAGAGAAGTCGAAGTCGCCGAAACCCTCCGAACGCCGCCACATCGCGAAACTCCGTCGCGGGAGCCGAAGTCTCCGTTCGGCACTCCGCCGGGACGGGGAATTGGAGGAGATCATCACCGCCATCACCGCCAACGCCTCTCCATCAACCAGCAATGTTTCCCCCATCCATGTGTGAGTAATTCCCCCGTTGTAGGCCGAAGGGGATGGTAGGGATTGGATGAGATTGGTCATGTAATAGCATAAGATTGTTAGGGCATAGTGCCTAGTGTCAGTAGATGGTACTTTTATGATATTGTTGCAACTTGTTATGCTTAATGCTTGTCACTAGGGCCCGAGTGCCATGATCTCAGATCTGAACATGTTATTGTTTCATCATGATATTCATTGTTTATGGTCTTACCTATAAGTTGTATACACATGTCGCTGTCCGGAACCAATGGCCCCGAAGTGACGAAATCGGGACAACCGGAGGGAATGGTAGTGATGTGAGGATCACATGTGTTCACGGAGTGTTAATGCTTTGCTCCGGTACTCTATTAAAAGGAGTACCTTAATATCCAGTAGTTTCCCTTGAGGCCCGGCTGCCACCGGCTGGTAGGACAGAAGATGTTGTGCAAGTTTCTCATTGCGAGCACGTACGACTATAATTGGAACACATGCCTATTGATTGATTAGTACTTGGACACCGTTTTATTATTATCTGCAAATGCCCTGCTATGATTGTTACATGAGTTTCTCTCATCCATGCAACGCCCGTCATCCGTCCCCGTGCCTACGGTATTTTAATCCTGCTTGTTTACTAAAATCACTACTGCTGTCTTTGTTACTCTGTTCTTCGTTATTTCACTACTGCTCTTGCTATAAAGCTGTTACTACTCGATAAACTCTTGCGAGCAAGTCCGTTTCCAGGTGCAAGCTGAATTGACAACTCCGTTGTTAAGGCTTCCAAGTATTCTTTGTCTCCCCTTGTGTCGAATCAATAAATTGGGTAATACTTCCCTCGAAGACTGTTGCGATCCCCTATACTTGTGGGTCATCAAGACTATTTTCTGGCGCCGTTGCCGGGGAGCATAGCTTTATTTGGAAGTTCACTTGGATTGATATTGTTCGCTGCAAATTCTCCATCATGGGTAAACCTCGCGATACTAAGATCGCCATATTACCATCCACTACAAGAAAAGGTACAATTCGAGTACCACCGCTACACTTGATTCACCATCTGTGATTGATAAACTTGTTTCACCGCCACATGCTTCGCATGCGGGTACATCTGCTGAATCTGAACACTCTCATAATATTTCTGCTGTGCTTGATGATAGTGGTTCATTGGGAACTTTTCTAGATGCTTCCATTGCTAGGTCTAGACAAATTGAAAATGCTGAAATTCCTGATGTTACTACACCTGTTAATTCACATGAACTTGAATATTCTAGTGATGATCTTGATGAAGATTATGTGGAGCTTGATGATGATTTTATTGAAAAATGCCATGCTACTACTGATGCAAGAAAAATTAAAAAGTTGCTTGCAGAACACACTTCGTTAGATATAAACTGTCTCCCGATCCTAAATTTGCCACATCTCCTATAAACATTAGGGATAAAGATTATGACTTTTCTCTTGATCTATCTCATATAGCTATTGTTGAGAAAACACCTTTTTGTGGTACTGAAAAAGAAAGTGCTTGTTGAACACATGACTGAGTTATCTACTTTGAGTAGCTTGTTTTCTGATGATGTTAAGAAGCGTACTTACTTTGTTGCTAAAATATTTCCATTCTCATTAAAGGATGACGCTAAAACTTGGTATAATAATTTGCCACCTGGTTCTATTAAAAGTCCAAAAGAATTGCTTGTTGTTTTCTTTCGGAAATACTTTCCTGCTAGTGCTCAACATGCTGCTTTGCAAAGAGTTTATAGTTTTGATCAGGGAGATGAAGAGAAATTGCCTGAGGCTTGGGCAAGATTTTGCTCTCTTATTAGAGCTTTGCATGACCATGATTTAGAAAAGCATGAATTACTTGATATATTTTATAGTGGACTAACCATTGATTCTAGGGCATACCTGGATAGTTGTGCTGGTTGTGTTTTCCGGAAAAGAACTCCAGACGACGCTGAAGAATTATTGGCTAAAATAGGCCGGAATTATGATGATTGGAATACGCCTGAACAAACTCCAACGCCAATAGTGAAGAAGAGGGGTTTAATTAAATTGAATGATGAAGATATGAGGGAAGCCAAGAAGTCTCTCAAGGAGAAAGGTATTAAATCTGAAGATGTGAAGAATCTACCTCCAATAGAAGATATATGTGAGATAATTCCCCCTTCATCCATGATTGAGGTAAACTCGCTTCAACGCTTTACTAGGGAAGATATTCCATATTCGAAACCTCTGCGCAATGCTTAGATGAGTTTGATAATTATATTGTTAAGCAAGAAAATTTTAATATGAGAGTAGAGAATCATCTAATGGAAAATTCTCAAGCTATTAGTCAATTGCATGATATTATGGAGAGAACCTCCAATGATGTTAAGATGCTTGTTAAACATTTTCAAATGATTCAAACTCAAATTGATCAACTCACTAAAGTGCAAAATGACTTGTTAGGGAATAATTCTAAAGAGAAACATGCTTATGAAGTAACAACTAGAGGTGGTGTCTCTACCCGGGATCCTCTATATCCTGAAGGGCATCCCGGAAGAATTGAACAAGATTCTCAACGCATTGAACCTAGTGCTCATTCTAAGAAGAAAAAGAAGAAGAAACATAAAAATGTTGTAGAATCCTCCGAACCTCGTTAATGATCCTAATAGTATTTCTATTTCGATGCTGAAACCGAAAGTGGCAATGAACATGATAATAATGAAGATAATGATAAGAATGATACTCCCGATAAAGAAGAGGTTGAAAAGGAACCTGAAAAGCATGCTAAAAATAAAAAGTATACTAAAGAAGATTTTATTACCGAGAAACATGGTAATGAAAGAGAACCTTGGGTGCAAAAGCCAATGCCTTTTCCTGCTAAGAAACTGAAATCAAAGGAAGAGGAACACTATAATAAATTTTGTGATTGGATGAAACCTTTATTCTTGCAAATCCCTTTAAGCGATGCTATTAAATTGCCACCTTATTCCAAGTATATGAAAGATATTGTTACTAACAAAAGGAAAATCCCCAATGAGGAAATTTCCACTATGCTTGCTAATTACTCTTTCAATGGCAAAATTCCAAAGAAGTTGGGCGACCCGGTATACCTACTATTCCTTGTTCTATCAAGAATAATTATGTTAAAACTGCTCTATGTGACTTGGGAGCCGGTGTTAGTGTTATGCCTTTTTCTCTTTATAAGAGGCTTTACTTAGATAAGTTGATACCTACTGATATATCTTTGCAAATGGCTGATAAATCTCTTGCTATTCCTGTTGGTATATGTGAGAATGTTCCTGTTCAAGTTACTACTAACTGCTTGATATTAACTGATTTTGTTGTGTTGGAAATGCCTGAAGATGATAATATGTCTATTATTCTTGGGAGACCTTTTCTTAACACCGCAGGGGCTGTTATTGATTGCAATAAAGGAAAGGTTACTTTCAATGTTGATGATAAGGAACACACCGTCTATTTCCCCAAGAGGATTGAAAAAGCGTGCGGAGTTAATACAATTTCTCATGTGAGAACTATCAAAGTGGGAACCATTGATTGTCCTATATATGAGCCTAAAGAAGAATATCAAACTCTCGTGATTGGATCCATATCAATACAGTTCAAGGTAACATGATTGATTTGAGGTTTATTTCTTCTTATGCTATGTAAAATTTATTTGGTGGCAAGACTTGATCAACCTTGTTAACAAATACCTTTTACATGCATAGAGGAGGTAAACAACATCTCTTTCTTTCTCCACTTGCTTTAGTTGCTGTAGCACTTTTACTTTGCAAAGTTTCTTAGTTGATTTGAGATTTCAAAAATTTTCCTGGCCAGTAATAATAAACTTAATACCCAGAAAATGTGCATTTTTCAAAGTTTTCAAAAATTCGCGAAAATTATACCGTTGGTCCTATTTTTCGACGAGGCACCTGGGTGCACCAGAGGATGACCTGTGGGGCACCAGAGGGCGCCACACCACTGGCCGGCGCGGCCAAGGAGGTGGCCGCGCCACCATGTGGTGTGGGCTCCCCTCTGCCCCACTTCGTCATCTCTTTCGCCCAGAACACTCTCTCTCCCGAAAAAACTCGTACCAAGTTCATCTCTCTCGCGTTTTTGCTCCAGAGCTCCAGATTTTTCGATTTCTTTGCTCAGCCCAGATTTACATCCGAAATTTGGCACATTTGCTCTTCGGTATGTGACTCCTCCACCCATCCAAGTAGAATTTCATTTGGTTGAGTATATCTTGAATATTTTGCTGCTGTAGGTAACATGTTTAGTGAGCTTGCATGCTTGTTCTAAGTGGTAGAAACTAGTTTGGAGGCATGATTAGTACTCTAGCAAGTTCTTATGGTAGTTTCCCTCAATTATATGTCACCAAATCAAATTTTTTATATTGTTTGTTGAAATTTCAGAAAATGGAACGGAATAGATACCACTTGAACCAGCAAGAGTTGGAAGTCCAACAAGTTATGACAGTCAATCGTGAAGAGGGAGTATACCCCTCTTACTACCCGTGCGCGGATTTCATGAGAAGCGCAGGGATATTTGAAGATGTTCAAACTCTAATTTCTCGTGCAGGGCTGAGTGACTTTGTTGAAGGAGAACCAAGACAATATGTAAAATTAACGATGGCTTTTGTGCAGGACTTCAAGTTTAATTGGTCGCGATCTAACTCCACGGTCCGAGTATAAAATTTACAATAAAAGCTCGTCAACTTGCCATTTAGTGCTTTTTGTGCAGCAATTAGAATACCGCAATGGGGGTCGTGCGAGAAGATAAGGGGATCGCCGCAAGAACTCTTGGATCTTTACAAGATGATTTGCGATGGAAGGAGTTTCTCAGGTGAAAGTGGTAAAATCACTAGTATTCAGCTCCCGGCCATCCGCTACTTTGCCTATTTTATTACCAAATGCGTTCTCGCTAAAAGGATTGGTGGTAAACTTTCTATCCCGGATTTGGCTTTTCTAGCTGCAGCACTTTGCAAAATAGTAGGTCTTATAATTTGGGGGCATTAATAGCTTATAGACTTGCTACTAACCGTGAGAAAGGTGGAATGTGTGGAGGTCTCATCGCCTCCCGTTTACTAGCTTTTCATAATGTAGAACCTCATCATTTTGATATTCCATTCCCCGTAGAAAAACTTGACATAGCCTCTATGATTAAACATGAATTCGTTTCAGATTCCTCCAACTTGGGTAACCTGTATTATAAGATGATATTTTATAAGAAAGTTTGGAGAATAACTAAGAAAACTGAGAAACTAGTAAGATTGCCTGCGCCTGTTTTGTCTAACCTTGATTCCAGGGGAGATTGGTCGGTCACAGAGGGTGCACTAGATGCACATATAGAGAGAGGAGGCCAACATGCAAGAGACGATATAGAGGTCGAGGAGCACCTCGACTCATCATCCGATGCAGCAAGTTCCTCGCGCCAACATGATGGATATGCGGAGCCTCCACGCTTTTCTTCTGCGCAGGAGCTTTATTATGACTATTCCACATATGATCCACCGGCATGGAATCCAGACCCTCGATGGGGTTGAACTCCACTTAGGCCAAAAGCCTAAGCTTGGGGGGAGGTATACCGGCATCACTCATTCTTTGCATATTATGATTGCTGGATACTTGTATATACTTGCTTTGTTCGTTTGAGTGGTTTTCTAATGAGAGGAAGATGATATTTGGGGAAGTGCTGCCTGAAAACAGATTCTGGAACGTTACCGTAAAAATTCTCAAAAATAGCCAGAGCGTCATTTTGAGCTGCAAATTTTTGTGCAGGTTCCCCAGGTTGTTATCTAACTTTCATTAGTTGAACACTTTTTGAACTGAGCAACGTAAGATTTTTGTAAAAATCGATTTCTGTACTGCTGTCAGGTTTTGGCAGATTTCTGCCATCTCGCTTTTCTGTGTTTCTTTTAGTTTGTTATTTCTTGTTTTTGCTTTGTTTCCTTTCCAAAACACAAAAAGACCAAAAATATTTCTGTTGTTTCTCTTCACCATTTGTTTGCTTTGGTTTCTTGCATTTGTTTCACTTTATTTGCTATTGCTAGTTTGCTATAAGAAAACCCAAAAAGATTTTGCTTTGTTTGCTTGTTTCCTCTTGTTCTTATTTGCAATTTGAAAACACCAAAAATATTTGCTGTTCTTCTTTGGTTTGTAAAGTTCTTTATGAGTTCAATGGTCTTCGGTGGCTGGAGCGTGGTTTTCATTTCATATTATCCAAGCTACACAAGTGAAAAGGCAATAATGACGATCTACGACAATCCGATTGTGGTGAGAGGCTGGTATGAACTCTATTTGTTTTCATTTTTGTACATATACTCATCCATGTGAGCATGCTTAGTTGGTTCATGTGAGGTATATGTTATTTAAGAAAGTCTAGTAGTTTATGATCTCTCATGTTTAGCTCCAATCTATTAATTTGAGTAGCATGTCATGGATGTTTACTTGCATTGTTTTATTCATAAGTAAGTATAGCATTGTGGTATCCTCCTCTGAATAATTCATTTATATCGACTTGGCACATGCTCACGCATGCATATGACTGAACAAAAAGTCAATTAAGCCTCGATGATTTACATTGCTTCGAGTTCTTGTATCACTTTTATGCCTCTGTTAATTTATTTTGCCGCAAGCATGATTATGACAGTTACTGCTCTCTTGATTTGTCGCTCCCTAGTCTTTTTGCTAGCTTTCACTTGTACTGAGCGGGAACGCTGCTCGTGCTTCCAAACACATGAAAACCAAGTTATTCCAGAGTGTCCACCATAAATACCTATGCATGGCATTTCAAACCATTCCAAGTAAATTCTCATGCGCTACCTTTAAAACCTTCAAAATGCTTCTTAATTTGTGTTAATGTTTCATAGCTCATGAGGAAGTATGTGGTGTTTAGCTTTCAACCTTGTCATTTACTTTTGACGGACTCTCATATGGACTAGTGGCACATCCGCTTATCCAATAATTTTGCAAAAAAAAAGGCTGGCAATGGGATTCCCGAGTCCGAATTAATTAACTTAAATAGACACTCCTCCATGGTTTGTGATTGTTGGACGGCACCCGAAGGATTCGGTTAGCCATGGCTTGTGTAAGCAAAGGTTGGGGGGAGTGTCATCATCATAATAAAGATAAAATAAAAAGGGCACTCCTTCATGGTATGAGATTGTTGGCAGGCACCCGAGGATTCGGTTAGCCATGGTTTGTGTAAGAAGGGTTGGAAGGAGTGCCACATAAATATGCAATAATTCATGGGAGCCGCTCTTGAAAGTCCGGTTGGCGAGGTAGTTAGTGTACCCATTACCATTCGTTGACAACAACAAACACCTCTCAAAATAATTTTACTCCTGATTTATAAAAATGAAAAGCTCTAGCGCATGTTAATCCCTGCTTCCCTCTGCGAAGGGTCAATCTTTTACTTTTATGTTGTGTCTCCATTATTTCTTCGAGTACTTTCTTGAGAGCACAAGCTGTCATTCTTAGTATAATATGCTTGTCTCAAAATATGATTGATTGTGGTATAACTTTGATGCTTTTATCTTTGACAATCACTACTTCTAGTCTTTCTATGAACTTCAAAGGTGCCCGGGCATTTATGTTTTGCCAATCAAATACGAGCAAGCGAGATACCACTTTATCATACTCTCTTATGAACATTGCAATCCTGCTTATATACATGATTCATGATGCTTATTATTAATTGTTGGTACCTCTCCATGATTGACATAGCTGTTAGATGATCTTATTTGCATGTGTCTCATCATGAGCTGCTTAAGTATTAGCCATAGCATGAGAATATATACATCATATGAGCAAATGTGTTCGTGAAAGTTCTTTTATCGCTCAGTTGTTAACTGAATTGCTTGAGGACAAGCAATAAGCTAAGCTAGGGGAGTTGATACGTCCAAAACGTATCTACTTTCCCGAACACTTTTGCTATTGTTTGGCCTCTAATTTGTGTATTTTGGATGCAACTAACACGGACTAACGCTGTTTTCAGCAGAAGCTGCTCCGGTGTCTCGTTTTTGTGCAGAAATCCAACTTTCGGGAAAAACCTCGGAATTTATGCAGAAGGCTCTATTTTTCCAGGAAACTAACGGAGCCAGAAGGGCAATTGAAGTGGAGGCCCGAGGGCCCCACACCACCAGGCGGCGCGGCCCAGGGGGGGCCCGCGCGGCCAGGTGGTGTGGCCCCCTCGGCCGGCCTCCGACGCCCTCCTTCGGACTACTTATTCGCCTCGACCTAAAAACGCCCGGAGAGAAGTCGAAGTCGCCGAAACCCTCCGGAACGCCGCCACATCGCGAAACTCCGTCGCGGGAGCCGAAGTCTCCGTTCCGGCACTCCGCCGGGACGGGGAATTGGAGGAGATCATCACCGCCATCACCGCCAACGCCTCTCCATCAACCAGCAATGTTTCCCCCATCCATGTGTGAGTAATTCCCCCGCTGTAGGCCGAAGGGGATGGTAGGGATTGGATGAGATTGGTCATGTAATAGCATAAGATTGTTAGGGCATAGTGCCTAGTGTCCGTAGATGGTACTTTTATGATATTGTTGCAACTTGTTATGCTTAATGCTTGTCACTAGGGCCCGAGTGCCATGATCTCAGATCTGAACATGTTATTGTTTCATCATGATATTCATTGTTTATGGTCTTACCTATAAGTTGTATACACATGTCGCTGTCCGGAACCAATGGCCCCGAAGTGACGAAATCGGGACAACCGGAGGGAATGGTAGTGATGTGAGGATCACATGTGTTCACGGAGTGTTAATGCTTTGCTCCGGTACTCTATTAAAAGGAGTACCTTAATATCCGAGTAGTTTCCCTTGAGGCCCGGCTGCCACCAGGCTGGTAGGACAGAAGATGTTGTGCAAGTTTCTCATTGCGAGCACGTACGACTATAATTGGAACACATGCCTATTGATTGATTAGTACTTGGACACCGTTTTATTATTATCTGCAAATGCCCTGCTATGATTGTTACATGAGTTTCTCTCATCCATGCAACGCCCGTCATCCGTCCCCGTGCCTACGGTATTTTAATCCTGCTTGTTTACTAAAATCACTACTTGCTGTCTTTGTTACTCTGCTGTCTGTTATTTCACTATCGCTCTTGCTATAAAGCCGTTACTACTCGATAAACTCTTGCGAGCAAGTCTGTTTCCGGTGCAACTGAATTGACAACTCCGTTGTTAAGGCTTCCAAGTATTCTTTGTCTCCCCTTGTGTCGAATCAATAAATTGGGTAATACTTCCCTCGAAGACTGTTGCGATCCCCTATACTTGTGGGTCATCAATCGGCTCCTTGAGCCGATTCACAGGACAGCCTGAGAGCCGATCGAGGCTCGTATTTAACGTTTATGTGTATGCCATGCAGGAAACTAAGCGAAGCAAATCCATCACCTTCCTGACCAGGTATAGGTCAGGTGGCACGCCCTTGCACCAGCATCGGACGTGCGTGCCGAGTCTTTGCGGGCCGTCGCTCGAGGGACCAGGGCCAGCCGCAGTCCTGGGAGCCTCCCGGCTCTACTGTGTGATACGTCCAATTTGCATCACTATTTTATATCATAATTTGCTGTTATTCATTGATATATTTCATATTTAGAGATGATACTTATGTTATTTCATCTATTTTGCATGTTTCATGATTATTTGGAGATCGCGCACCGGAGCCAGGATTCTGCTGGAAAAAGCACCGTCGGGATACAATATTTCGGAAGATCGAGCAATTGACGGGAATTACACGAAAATTCCTATTTTTCCGGAAGACGAAGAGAGCCGAAGGGGGAGCCGAGGGGACCCGAGGTGGGCCCACCGATACGTCTCCAACGTATCGATAATTTCTTGTGTTCCATGCCACATTATTGATGTTATCTACATGTTTTATGCACACTTTATGTCATATTCGTGCATTTTCCGGAACTAACCTATTAACAAGATGCCGAAGTGCCGGTTCTGTTTTCTCGCTGTTTTTGGTTTCGAAATCCTAGTAACGAAATATTCTCGGAATCGGACGAAATCAACGCCAAAGTTCCTATTTTCATCGGAAGCATCCGGAACACCGGGAAGGACCGGAGGGGGGCCACGGGGCCACCAAACCCTAGGCTGGCGCGGCCGAGAGGGGGCCGCGCCGCCCTATGGTGTGGCCCCCTGTCAGCCCTCCTGCGCCGCCTCTTCGCCTATATAAAGCCCCTGGATCAGAAAACCCGATACCAATTGACGAAACCCACGAAACCTGCCGGAGCCGCCGCCATCGCGAAGCCAAGATGCGGGGGACGGGATCTCCGTTCCGGCACCCTGCCGGAGCGGGGAGAGTGCCCCGGAAGGCTTCTCCATCGACACCGTTGCCATCTCCACCGCCATCTTCATCACCGCTGCTGCTCCCATGAGGAGGGAGTAGTTCTCCATCGAGGCTCGGGGCTGTACCGGTAGCTATGTGGTTCATCTCTCTCCTATGTGGTTCAATACAATAATCTCATGAGCTGCCTTACATGATTGAGATTCATATGATGATGCTTGTAATCTAGATGTCATTATGCTAGTCAAGTGAGTTTTACTTATGTGATCTCCGGAGACTCCTCGTCCCACGTGTGTAAAGGTGACAGTGTGTGCACCGTGTGGGTCTCTTAGGCTAGATTTCACAGAATACTTACTCATTGAATGGCATAGTGAGGTGCTTATTTATATCTCTTTATGATTGCAGCATGTTGTATCACAATTTATCCATGTGCTACTCTAGTGATTTGTTATTAAAGTAGTTTATTCCTCGTCCCACGTGTGCAAAGGTGACAGTGCGTGCACCGTGTTAGTACTTGGTTTATGCTATGATCATGATCTCTTGTAGATTATGGAGTTAACTATTGCTATGATAATATTGATGTGATCTATTCCTCCTACATATGCATGAAGGTGACAGTGTGCATGCTATGCTAGTACTTGGTTTAGTAGCGTTGATCTATCTTACACTAAAGGTTACTTAAACATGAGCATTATTGTGGAGCTTGTTAACTCCGGCATTGAGGGTTCGTGTAATCCTACGCAATGTGTTCATCATCCAACAAAAGTGTAGAGTATGCATTTATCTGTTCTGTTATGTGATCGTTGTTGAGAGTGTCCACTAGTGAAAGTCTATTCCCTAGGCCTTGTTCCTAAATACTGCTGAGTTACTACTTGCTTGTTTACTACTGCTCGTGTTACTACTACCGAGTTACTACTGCTTGTTTACTTGTTTCTTTGCGTTACTACTGCTGCAATACCACCACCATCAACTACACGCCAAGCACTTTTACGGCACCGTTGCTACTGCTCATACTTATTTATACCACCTGTATTTCACTATCTCTTCGCCGAACTAGTGCACCTATTAGGTGTGTTGGGGACACAAGAGACTTCTTGCTTTGTGGTTGCGGGGTTGCATGAGAGGGATATCTTTGACCTCTTCCTCCCCGAGTTCGATAAACCTTGGGTATCCACTTAAGGGAAACTTGCTGCTGTTCTACAAACCTCTCCTCTTGGAGGCCCAACACCGTCTACGGGAAAGGAGGGGAACGTAGACATCAAGCACTTTTACGGCGCCGTTGTCGGGGAGGAAAGGTAAAAAGGCTCTCATACTACGGTCCCGGGTAAAGTATTTTTTACGGCGCCGTCGTGTGTGTGCTCAAAGCTATTTCCTTTAGATCCTGCAATTGCATCTTGTTGTTTCTTGTTTACACTAGTTTGGCATAATGTACAAGAGTGAGCTTCTTATTCTATTTCCTGATTTAAAACATGGATTGTTTGATGCGAAAATTAAAAAACCTATGAAATCTTCTTTGCATGCTGGTAGTAATATTAGTATGAACGCTTTGAACACCATTGTTGACAATAATATAGAAAGTTCTAAGCTTGGGGAAGCTGGTTTTCATGATATTTTTAGTCCCCCAAGCATTGAGGAGAAAATTTTCTTTGATGATACTTTGCCTCCTATTTATGATGATTATAATGATAGTGGTCTTTTGGTGCCACCTACTATGGAGAGTGAATTTGATTATGATTACAATATGCCTCCTATATTTGATGATGAGAATAATAATGATAGCTACTTTGTTGAATTTGCTCCCACTACAACTAATAAAATTGATTATGCTTATGTGGAGAGTAATTATTTTATGCATGAGACTCATGATAAGAATGTTTCATTTGATATTTATATTGTTGAGTTTGCTCATGATGCTACTGAAAGTTATTATGAGAGAGGAAAATATGGTTGTAGAAATTTTCATGTTACTAAAATGCCTCTCTATGTGCTGAAATTTTTGAAGCTACACTTGTTTTATCTTCCTATGCTTGTTACTTTGCTCTTCATGAACTTGTTTATTTACAAGATTCCTATGCATAGGAAGCATGTTAGACTTAAATGTGTTTTGAATTTGCCTCTTGATGCTCTCTTTTGCTTCACATACTATTTCTTGCGAGTGCATCATTAAAACTGCTGAGCCCATCTTAATGGCTATAAAGAAAGAACTTCTTGGGAGATAACCCATGTGTTATTTTGCTACAGTACTTTGTTTTTATTTTGTGTCTTGGAAGTTGTTTACTACTGTAGCAACCTCTCCTTATCTTAGTTTTGTGTTTTGTTGTGCCAAGTAAAGCCGTTGATAGAAAAGTAAGTACTAGATTTGGATTACTGCGCAGTTCCAGATTTCTTTGCTGTCACGAATCTGAGCCCACTGCCCTGCAGAAAGCTCAGAAAATTATGCCAATTTACGTGCATGATCCTCAGATATGTATGCAACTTTCATTCAATTTGAGCATTTTCATTTGAGCAAGTCTGGTGGCCTAATAAAATCCATCTTTACGGACTGTTCTGTTTTGACAGATTCTGCCTTTTATTTCGCATTGCCTCTTTTGCTATGTTGGATTAATTTCTTTGATCCATTAATGTCCAGTAGCTTTATGCAATGTCCAGAAGTGTTAAGAATGATTGTGTCACCTCTGAACATGTTAATTTTTATTGTCCACTAACCCTCTAATGAGTTGTTTCGAGTTTGGTGTGGAGGAAGTTTTCAAGGGTCAAGAGAGGAGGATGATATACTACGATCAAGAAGAGTGAAAGCTCTAAGCTTGGGGATGCACCCGGTGGTTCACCCCTGCATATATCAAGAAGACTCAAGCGTCTAAGCTTGGGGATGCCCAAGGCATCCCCTTCTTCATCGACAACATTATCAGGTTCCTCCCCTGAAACTATATTTTTATTCGGCCACATCTTATGTACTTTACTTGGAGCGTCTGTTTGTTTGTTTCTATTTTTGTTTTTGTTTGAATAAATTGGATTACATCATGCTTGTGTGGGAGAGAGACACGCTCCGCTGGTTCATATGAACACATGTGTTCTTAGCTCATAATATTCATGGCGAAGTTTCCTCTTCGTTAAATTGTTATATGGTTGGAATTGGAAAATGATACATGTAGTAATTGCTATAATGTCTTGGGTAATGTGATACTTGGCAATTGTTGTGCTCATGTTTAAGCTCTTGCATCATATACTTTGCACCTATTAGTGAAGAAATACATAGAGCATGCTAAAATTTGGTTTGCATAATTGGTCTCTCTAAGGTCTAGATAATTTCTAGTAAGGTGTTTGAACAACAAGGAAGACGATGTATAGTCTTATAATACTTGTAATATGTCTTTTATGTTAGTTTTGCTGTACTAGTTCATCCTTGTGTTTGCCTCAAACAACCTTGCTAGCCTAAACCTTGTATCGAGAGGGAATACTTCTCATGCATCCAAATACTTGAGCCAACACTATGCCATTTGTGTCCACCATACCTACCTACTACATGGTATTTCTCCGCCATTCCAAAGTAAATTGCTTGAGTGCTACCTTTAAACAATTCAAAATTTATTACCTCTTATTTGTGTCAATGTTTTATAGCTCATGAGGAAGTATGTGGTGTTTATCTTTCAATCTTGTTGGGCAACTTTCACCAATGGGCTAGTGGCTTCATCCGCTTATCCAATAATTTTGCAAAAAGAGCTGGCAATGGGATTCCCAGTCCCAAATTAATTAACAAAAATAGACACTCCTCCATGGTATGTGATTGTTGGACGGCACCCGAAGGATTCGGTTAGCCATGGCTTGTGTAAGCAAAGGTTGGGAGGAGTGTCATCATAATAAAACTAAAATAAAAAGGTACTCCTTCATGGTATGAGATTGTTGGCAGGCACCCGAGGATTCGGTTAGCCATGGTTTGTGAAAGAAAGGTTGGAAGGAGTGCCATCCAAAAATAAAATAAAATGGGAGCCGCTCTTTGAAGGTTTGTCTGGCAAGGGGGTTAGAGTGCCCACTACCATTCGTTGACAACAACATACACCTCTCAAAACTTTATTTTTATGCTCTCTTTATGTTTTCAAAATCAAAGCTCTAGCACAAATATAGCAATCGATGCTTTTCCTCTTTGAAGGACCATTCTTTTACTTTTATTGTTGAGTCAGTTCACCTATTTCTCTCCACCTCAAGAAGCAAACACTTGTGTGAACTGTGCATTGATTCTTACATATTTGCATATTGCATTTGTTATATTGCTTTGCATTGACAATTATCCATGAGATATACATGTTATAAGTTGAAAGCAACCGCTGAAACTTCATCTTCCATTGTGTTGCTTCAATGTCTCTACTTTGAATTATTGCTTTATGAGTTAACTCTTATGCAAGACTTATTGATGCTTGTCTTGAAGTGCTATTCATGAAAAGTCTTTGCTTTATGATTCAGTTGTTTACCCATGTCATATACATTGTTTTGATCATCGCATTCACTACATATGCTTTACAAATAGTATGATCAAGGTTATGATGGCATGTCACTCCAGAAATTATCTTTGTTATCGTTTTACCTGCTCGGGACGAGCAGAACTAAGCTTGGGGATGCTGATACGTCTCCAACGTATCGATAATTTCTTGTGTTCCATGCCACATTATTGATGTTATCTACATGTTTTATGCACACTTTATGTCATATTCGTGCATTTTACGGAACTAACCTATTAACAAGATGCCGAAGTGCCAGTTCCTGTTTTCTGCTGTTTTTGGTTTTAGAAATCCTAGTAACGAAATATTCTCGGAATCGGACGAAATCAACGCCAAAGTTCCTATTTTCATCGGAAGCATCCAGAACACCCGGGAAGGACCAGAGGGGGGCCACAGGGCCACCAAACCCTAGGCTGGCGCGGCCGAGAGGGGCCGCGCCGCCCTATGGTGTGGCCCCCCGTCAGCCCTCCTGCGCCGCCTCTTCGCCTATATAAAGCCCCTGGATCAGAAAACCCGATACCAATTGACGAAACCCACGAAACCCGCCGGAGCCGCCGCCATCGCGAAGCCAAGATCCGGGGGACAGGATCTCGTTCCGGCACCCTGCCGGAGCGGGGAAGTGCCCCGGAAGGCTTCTCCATCGACACCGTTGCCATCTCCACCGCCATCTTCATCACCGCTGCTGCTCCCATGAGGAGGGAGTAGTTCTCCATCGAGGCTCGGGGCTGTACCGGTAGCTATGTGGTTCATCTCTCTCCTATGTGGTTCAATACAATAATCTCATGAGCTGCCTTACATGATTGAGATTCATATGATGATGCTTGTAATCTAGATGTCATTATGCTAGTCAAGTGAGTTTTACTTATGTGATCTCCGGAGACTCCTCGTCCCACGTGTGTAAAGGTGACAGTGTGTGCACCGTGTGGGTCTCTTAGGCTAGATTTCACAGAATACTTACTCATTGAATGGCATAGTGAGGTGCTTATTTATATCTCTTTATGATTGCAGCATGTTGTATCACAATTTATCCATGTGCTACTCTAGTGATTTGTTATTAAAGTAGTTTATTCCTCGTCCCACGTGTGCAAAGGTGACAGTGCGTGCACCGTGTTAGTACTTGGTTTATGCTATGATCATGATCTCTTGTAGATTATGGAGTTAACTATTGCTATGATAATATTGATGTGATCTATTCCTCCTACATATGCATGAAGGTGACAGTGTGCATGCTATGCTAGTACTTGGTTTAGTAGCGTTGATCTATCTTACACTAAAGGTTACTTAAACATGAGCATTATTGTGGAGCTTGTTAACTCCGGCATTGAGGGTTCGTGTAATCCTACGCAATGTGTTCATCATCCAACAAAAGTGTAGAGTATGCATTTATCTGTTCTGTTATGTGATCGTTGTTGAGAGTGTCCACTAGTGAAAGTCTATTCCCTAGGCCTTGTTCCTAAATACTGCTGAGTTACTACTGCTTGTTTACTACTGCTGTGTTACTACTACTGAGTTACTACTGCTTGTTTACTGTTTTACTGCGTTACTACTGCTGCAATACCACCACCATCAACTACACGCCAAGCACTTTTCTGGCACCGTTGCTACTGCTCATACTTATTTATACCACCTGTATTTCACTATCTCTTCGCCGAACTAGTGCACCTATTAGGTGTGTTGGGGACACAAGAGACTTCTTGCTTTGTGGTTGCAGGGTTGCATGAGAGGGATATCTTTGACCTCTTCCTCCCTGAGTTCGATAAACCTTGGGTATCCACTTAAGGGAAACTTGCTGCTGTTCTACAAACCTCTCCTCTTGGAGGCCCAACACTGTCTACAGGAAAGGAGGGGGAACGTAGACATCACCCACCTCATAGGCCGGCGCGGCCCAAGGCCTGGCCGCGCCGCCCTGTGAGGAGGGGGGCCACAACCCTCTCTCGCCTCCTTTTCTTCGCGTACGCCTTCGTCCCGAAAACCTAAGCTCCAGAGGGTACGTCGCGAAGAGTCACGGCCCGCCTCGCGGGGCGGAGAACACCGAGAGAGAAAGAGCTCTCCGGCGGGCAGGAATCCGCCGGGAAATTTCCTCCCGGGGGGGGGGGAATCGACGCCATCGTCACCGTCATCGAGCTGGACATCATCTCCATCACCATCACCACCATCTTCATCATCATCACCGCCATCTCCACCGCTGCACCTCGTCACCGCTGTAACAATTTGGGTTTGATCTTGTTTGTTTGATAGGGGAAACTCTCCCGGTGTTGATTTCTACTTGTTATTGATGCAATTGAGTGAAACCGTTGAACCAAGGTTTATGTTTAGATTGTTATTCATCATCATATCACCTCTGATCATGTTCCATATGATGTCTCGTGAGTAGTTCGTTTAGTTCTTGAGGACATGGGTGAAGTCTAAATGTTAGTAGTGAATTATGGTTGAGTTATATTCAATGTTATGATATTTAAGTTGTGGTGTCATTCTTCTAGTGGTGTCGTGTGAACGTCGACTACACGATACTTCACCATTTATGGGCCTAGGGGAATACATCTTGTACTCGTTTGCCAATTGCGGGGTTGCCGGAGTGACAGAAACCTGAGCCCCCGTTGGTATATCGATGCAGGAGGGATTGCAGGATCTTAGAGTTTAAGGCTGTGGTTAGATTTATCTTAATTACTTTCTGTTCATAGCGTAATTTGGCTACTTAGTCTGTATGATCAGCCAAATTATTTTAACTGGTGATCAAGCTAATTAATTGATAAATTATTGAAGAACTGCAACAGGTTTATTTTGCAAAGATCTAGGATAAGTCCTGGCTTGACTCGGGGAAATTTTGAGCTACATGGATGCTGCCCAGGTCAAGTCGTACCAAGATATAAAGGCCAAGCTTCACGCAAGGGAAAGCGCAGCAAAGAGAATCAAGAGATCTTGATTACTTGGTATGATTAGCAACGTTGCCGGATATTTATTGTTTTCTTGTGGACCAGGGCGTATCTGTATGTGAATTGCTTGCACTCGGAACTGCTACGTACGTGACGGTACAAATTGTTAGCTGATTTGGTAGGTATACAGCTTTGTAATCGCAACCGAATCAAGGAAAACCCACGTCTGGTCGGTTTGGCCTTTGGTGTTCCGGTCGTACACGCTAAGTCCTGCGTGCCTTCGATATAAGGCCACGGCCGATTGGAAAAAGAGACACCCAGTCAATCGATCTATCAATACAATTTACCTTTCTTTTCTTTTTACGTACTGTTTTTCTATATCGTCTTCTCCGCCATGCCCTAGCAGCCCTAGGGTTTGGTTCAATCTTTACCGCTTTGCGCTGAAAAGCGGTCGTCTTTCCTCTCCGAAATTGAGGTATCTTTGTTGATTTGCTCGGAAATCATCCGTTCGTCGTCCCGAAAGTACGACGGTTATCCTAGTGTTGCGCGGCAGTTTTCCGTGCCAACACAATTGGCGACTCCGCTGGGGACAGAAGAAGGGCACGATGAACAACCATCCCAAGGACGCCAGAGACGTTGACTCGGAAAACGTCATCGCCTTCACTCTCGATGATCTGTCCGAAGATGAGCGACAAGAACTTGAGCTGGAACTTGAAAAAGCAAGGGCTGAAAAATTGAAGCGATTTTACAAGACAAAGGACGGGGTCGTGAAGAAGGTAATGACAGCAAGCCTTTCTCCTATGTTTGGCGCTCAGGTATGTAAGCTAACTGAAACAATTGCTCCTCTAATAGATTTGCCTGTAGCTTGTAAGTATGGTTCTGATGTGAAAAATATGACCCATATAATTACTCAATCAGTAGCCTATACAATTGACGAATATAAGGAGAGTTTTAGTAAGGATATAGAAAATAGCATACCTGCTCATGTTCGTTCACTAGTCAACAATGAAAGTTCCAAGGAAAAGCCGATGCCTAGTAATGTGTATGTGCATGGTGCATCGGCCAATGTTCAGCCCCAAATCTCTTTAAATAACAATCAAGATGGCCAAAATTATGATAGAAGTTCGACCAATAATTGTATATCTAGTGTTTCTTCTCATATTGGTTTAACTCCGATTTCGAAAAATAATAATAGCAATGAACGAAGTTTAGGCTTTAATTCTAATTTGCAGCAACGTGTTGGGACCGAGGTCCCGATCAGGCCGGTACTAGATTCAAATTTAAATTGGTCCCGACAGCAAATATCAGATGCTCAAATATCTTTGTCAGAGGTGCAATCGTTCATTGATGAGGGACGATTGATATTTACAGAAGGATCTAAGATGATAGCCCATAGTGATACTTTTCCTACCAACGTGATCAACTTTGAGAACAAGAAAATACTTATTCGGTCGGATCAGGCCGAATCTACGAAAGGGAAAAATGTTGTCATTGATGATAACGCTGTACCGAGGATGATCAAACCAAAATATCCTGAAGTAGGAGTGCAGAAAGTCGAAGAAAGAAAGAAAAAAATAGCTTCAAGGCCAAAGCCGACTGTTAAACAACTGTTGGACAAATACACTTCGCGCAAGGCCAACAACGTGTTTCGTCGGTTTGGGTGTAATAAGCATATTAGGTCTCCTTCTCGACATTGGGGTCATCATCAGTGGCAAGGAATCACTTATGACCAGCTGCACTATTTTCCGATAAATCCGTATTGGTGTTGTCTACCTCCTATGTATCATCAGTTGCCACCATGGGGATCCAATCCATCGGCACCATATGCTACAAGGCCGACAGGTATACCACATGGTGGCATTGTTTTTCGAGGCAATAACAAGAAGCCGATCTCAAGAACTTCTAATCCGCGCAGGATACAGAATCCTGATGGCAAATATTATAGAGGCGGTCAGAAGTTGAAGTGGGTGCCGATCAGTCGTGAGGGACATGATGGAAATAAGCACGATGGCACCAAGGGTATTGCAGCAAAACATACTAGTATCTTAAATTCTGAGTTGGCTGATGCACCTGCTGGTCTATACCCGGGAAGCCGTGTGGAAGTTGAAGCCGGTGGTACAACTGCTCATGGTTTTAAAATTGGTGAATACCCATCAACTGAAGGCGGTGTTTCTAATACAAAAACAAGTGACGTTGATGAGATTTCTGGTTCAGTTCAAGAAAAAGCTGCACGTACAGACGGAAAACATGTAGACAATACACTCATTGCTTCTTGTAGTAGAAGTCCAAGTCAGAAGTCTGAATCGGCTAGAGTGCATGCTGATTCGGTCATGAGAGGTCGCAGTTCAGGAGCATCTGAGCGTTCGGATTGCAACAGAGGCAGCCATAAAATTAAAGCTGGTAACGTAGCTGATCACAAAAGAGTTTCTTCGGCCAAGGGAAGAATATTTGCCCCAAGAGCTATAGTACATCACTACAGACCGAGGTACTCGGGGGGCAGCATTATTAAGTCAGTTGCACCAGGTACTAAACCAAGATCTCAATGGTGCCCGACTGGACTCACACATACCCAGAAACGAAGGGTGCAACGATTGCGAGCATTGGAAATCAAGGAACAGAACACTGAGAAGAAGCGCGGCGAATGGTTCAATCGACATAGACCACCAGTGATGCATCCAAAGAAAATTTGGAAGGAGAAATGCATCTTGGCCAAGAAAACTAATTTAGATGTCACGACTGCTGATGATAATTCAAAAACTAAAGTCGATACACCTACAAATACTGATGTTCATACGGTGTTTGCATTGCCCGCTGATTTTTGTGCACCAAAAGCTATTGAAGCCACAGAGCTTGATCTTATTCCAAAATATGCTACATTCAAGAAGCCGGAGAATTACGGACAACACCTAAAGCCATTGTTTATCAGGGGTTACATTGATGGCAAGCCTATGGGTCGTATGCTTGTTGACGGTGGCGCTAGTGGTAATATTATGCCTTTTTCGGTATTTTCTAAATTGAACCGAAAAGAGAGCGAGTTAATGAAGACCAACAAGAGACTTAGTGGGTTCTCGGGAGAATTATCAGAGGCTAAGGGTGTTACTTCTATGGAACTCACTGTGGGAAGCATTTTTTGTTGTTGATATTAGAGGTCGCTATGATATTCTCTTGGGACGTGACTGGATTCATGCAAATTGTTGCATTCCTTCTACTCTACATCAGTGTTTGATTCAGTGGATTGATGATGATGATATGGAGGTGATTGAGGCGGACAATTCCGCTTGCATTGCTTTGACAGAGGTACCGGTTGATTCGCAACATGGTGAGATGCGATGTTTGACCGGTAGGAATTTATCGGACTATGATTATATCAATATTTGCAGAGATGGTTTTGTAGCTATAAAAGCAGAGCCGGATAATATAGTTCGTCTTAATGATTTATCTATATAAATGATGACAAAGATGATAGTATCAAGTGGCTGCAAAATTGTACTGAATAATATCGTTTCGGAAAGAGCGATATGTATGAAACAATTGAAGATTTCGATGATATATATGGAGAAGCTTGGACGGTGATTCTTGTTGGCTGACCCACTTGAAGATAGTGAGAAGGAGTACATCATTGCATACCTAAGTCGTTGTTTGCTCGACACCGAGACCTGGTACGTACTTATTAAAAAAAGGTGATGCTTGCCTTTATATTATGCGTCTACCAAGTTTCGGCCTTATCTATTTTGTAGTATATATGTGAAAACTTGTCAGCTAACATATTTAATTATTTATGTTACAACAACCGATTCCTAGTGTTAAGTTTATAAAGTAGGCTTATGCACTAATAGAATATGATTTAGCATATGAATCGATGTGTGTTATGAGAGATCAAGTTATCGCCGATTTTATTGTTGATCATAGAATCAAGGATGAAGAAAATATAAATTGTATTAGTGTTTGCCCTTGGAAACTTTATTTTGATGGATCGGTTTGTAGAGAGAGGCAAGGCATTGGTACTATTTTAATTTCACCTAACAATGTAGTTTATGAAACATCGGTTCGCCTGGAATATTTTTGTACTGGTAATCAAACCGAATATGAGGCTTTACTGTTTGGTTTACAAAATTTAGTAGACATGGGTGTAAAGTACATAGATTCTTATGGAGATTCGCTTCTGGTAGTACAATAAATAAAAGTCGAATTTCAGTGTTTTGATGGGTTACAGAGAAGCTACATGGACCGATGTTCAAATATAGTTAAGATTTTAGATACGTTCTCTGTCAATGGTAGACCTAGGGAAGAAAACTATAGAGCTAATTGCTTAGTCCAGCAAGCATCTGGTTATGTTATTAGTAGAGGGAAATTTTTGATACTAGAGAAACCAGTACTAGATGCTGTTGAAAGTAAGACCGATCTGGTTGCTGCCAATTCCGTGGATGGTGCAGCAAGTTCAGTTTCGGTCCAGCAGGAAATAGAACGGGGCAAAGAGAATTCGGTAGAGAAGTTGCAAACAGCCGAATTAGGAAATAGCAGAGAACCTAAAGAATTTAGAGATTGGAGAGTTCCTCTAGTTAGTTATTTACAATATCCAAGTCAGACAAGAGATAAGAAAATTCGGCGACAAGCTTTAAAGTATACTTTTTTAAATGATGAATTATATTGCCGAATAGTACATGGGTTGTTTCTGAAGTGCATAAAGAGATATGCTGAACACATCAGTTGGTTCGTGAGATGCGCTGATCATTAAAAACAACAGATTTTATTGGCCGACATTGTTATGAAACTTTTATGGCCACTAAAATGAGTGTGAGCTACAGCAACTGAAGCTAGAAGATTCGGCAAAAGGTCGCCGAGTTGGGAAAATCCATAGAGTTGCAGATGTCGTAGAGGTTGTTCCTGGAAATCCATATTTTGTGCAATCTTTAAAACGGGAGAAGTTGCCCAAAGCACTCAATGGAAAATATTTGAAGAAGTATTATTCCAGCATGTGGCAGGAGGCTTGATGATTTTATGGCCGATATATTATTCTAAGTATCGCCTAAAGAAAATTTAGCCGATGTGTTCTTTCAACATCGCCGTAAGCAATTATATGGCCAGTAAAGTTATTTGACACCATCCTAAGATACTGCAGACTGATTTTGGTCAACGGAATCTTCCTAAAAAAGTTTGGCCGACATGTTACTTGAAATATCGCTATAAGTAAAACATGGCTGATGTGTTTATTCGACATTATCTTAAGAACTCATGTAGCCGGTGAAGCTATAGACATTAGTGTTTTTGGCAAATGCAATTGTATCAAAAACAGGGGGGCATGTGTTCATAGCGTAATTTGGCTACTTAGTCTGTATGATCAGCCAAATTATTTTAACTGGTGATCAAGCTAATTAATTGATAAATTATTGAAGAACTGCAACAGGTTTATTTTGCAAAGATCTAGGACAAGTCCTGGCTTGACTCGGGGAAATTTTGAGCTACATGGATGCTGCCCAGGTCAAGTCGTACCAAGATATAAAGGCCAAGCTTCACGCAAGGGAAAGCGCAGCAAAGAGAATCAAGAGATCTTGATTACTTGGTATGATTAGCAACGTTGCCGGATATTTATTGTTTTCTTGTGGACCAGGGCGTATCTGTATGTGAATTGCTTGCACTCGGAACTGCTACGTACGTGACGGTACAAATTGTTAGCTGATTTGGTAGGTATACAGCTTTGTAATCGCAAGGCAAAAGTCTGAAACGAACCTTGATCTCGTAGACCAAGTTTGAATCGAACCCTCACGTTTAAATCCCTGATTCTCGAACCCTGACCTCTCCCATCCCGAACTTCCTGGACGTTTTCTAGCCTATTTTTGTTTGTGAGATGGGATTAGCTGATGTGACAGGGATTAATGGAGATTCGGTGGCCTTGTCCTGCCAAATTAAGGAGCCTGGACGTTTGGGCCCATAAACCATGATGCACCTCTTCCCAACGAGGAAATCTCGTTGCATAAGCGCAAAGATTCAGTTCGTATTTTCCCATCCTTCCACTCTAGACGGGGCGGCCATGGTGACATGAGGGTGATCAGGACGGCAGGAAGACGATCAAGGCCGAGCACTTCGTCACCGATGCCACACCTTTTCATCGGTATCTCCGGGACCTTTTGGAAGTACTGGCCGTCCCTGACTCGCGACGGCATCAAATTGATACTCGCCAGCGGCGGAATCAACCTAGAACTGGCCGGCGGCGAAGACTTTCACTGACAAATAGAAGACGCGGGTAAGAGCATCTCCAACAGACGCGCTAAAACGGTCGCGCGGCATAAAAATCGCTGGTTCGCAGCGCGCTGGAGCAAAATCGCCGCTCCAGCAGGCGCTGCAAACGGGGCGGCGCTGTAAATATTTTTTTGGGCGCGGGCGGGTTTGCGCCATCGCGTGCGCTATACTTTGTGCGCCGGCTACAGCGCGACATCGCTCGTCCACGCGCGAAGAAACCCCCGCGCTGAATTTTTCCCTTCCGCCTCGCCGCCCGACCGCGCAATCCGTCGTCTCCGCGCGGCCGCCGGCGCAATCCCGACGATGGACGGGCCCTCCGGCAACCCAGCGACCCCTCCCTACTCCGTCCCGCCCTCCGCCGCAGCCGCCGCATCCGCATCGCCGCCACCCAATGCGGCAAACCCTAGCGGTGGCGCCGACGCCGGCAACACAACGGCTGCCGCTCGTGCGCTCTTCGTTCCGCCGCGCGGGACGCTGCACACAGGCACTGCCGCCGCGCAGATGGCATCCGCGCAGGCCACCGACAACGCGCGGGCGGCGCCGAGGAGGAAGGCGTCGTCGAACAAACGGCCATACATCGCCGCCGCCTCCGTCGCGCCGCCGAGGAAACCGAAGGCGCCCACCTCCAGCCGGCCGCAGCCTCCGCCGTCTCCTCCACCGACGAACCAGACGCCGCCAGCGCCTCCGTCCAGCAACCCCGCGGGCGCACATACAGTGCATGATGAAATGCCCGAGAGGTAAAAAACACTACTTTTCATCCAAATTTTAGTTTAGATGCATACATAGCCGGAGAATAATGAATTTCATTGCAATGTAGAGTCGATGATGACACATTCATGGAGGCAATGAATGTTGGATCTTCGTTTATGCATGATGAAGCCGTTGAAGGATATGAAGAATATGAGGATGTCGATGAGGAAGGAGAAGGGATGGTCGAACTTCGCCATCCCGGTCGGTCGGCGAACTACACCATAGCGGAGGACAAGTTGCTTTGCAAGACGTGATTGACAATTGAAATGTATCCAACAACCGGTTTCGATCAAACAAAAGAAACATATTGGATGAGGATGAAGGAGTACTTCAACACACACAACATATGTGTGGCGCCGTTCGTATGAGGTGTGGCGCCGATGAGAATGATGCCACATAAAAGGATTAGTCCGGTGAAAAAGTTCAGCGGTCCGTGCTTTTCTTTTAGAAAAAGGTTATTTTTTTCAAAATCGCCCTGATTGGGTGCATCGAACGAGCCCCCGGTCGGCCACCGTCTCCGCGTGATATGGGTGCACTGGACGTGCCTCCGTCGGACGCCTCTGCTCACTTCGCCACCGCTGGAAACTTCCGGCCGCCTCTCCTTAATTCGCCGCCGTCGGACGCCTCTCCTTGCTCCCTTCACCTTAACTCATTCCTCAGCGAGAGTGCATCCGGCATTACAGGCATCGTTGAGGAAGATGTGGGTCGTGGATTATGGGCCCAACCTACCAGCCCGTCTACTTGACTGGACCAGACCACCGAATACCTTAATCCCTGCCACATCAGCTAATTCCAGTGCACAAACGAGAATAGGGCAGAAAACGTCCAGGAAGTCCAGGATGCAAGAGGTCAGGGTTTGAAAATCAGGGATTAGAACATCAGAGTTCGATTCAGACTTGGTCTACGAGATCAAGGTTAGTTTCAGACTTTTGCCTAATCGCAACCGAATCAAGGAAAACCCACGTCTGGTCGGTTTGGCCTTTGGTGTTTCGGTCGTACACGCTAAGTCCTGCGTGCCTTCGATATAAGGCCACGGCCGATTGGAAAAAGAGACCCCCAGTCAATCGATCTATCAATATAATTTACCTTTCTTTTCTTTTTACGTACTGTTTTTCTATATCGTCTTCTCCGCCATGCCCTAGCAGCCCTAGGGTTTGGTTCAATCTTTACCGCTTTGCGCTGAAAAGCGGTCGTCTTTCCTCTCCGAAATTGAGGTATCTTTGTTGATTTGCTCGGAAATCATCCGTTCGTCGTCACGAAAGTACGACGGTTATCCTAGTGTTGCGCGGCAGTTTTCCGTGCCAACACTTTCTTGTAGTTGCGGATGCTTGCAAGGGGTATAATCACAAGTATGTATTAGTCCTAGGAAGGGCGGTGCATTAGCATAGGTTCACCCACATAACACTTATCAAAACAATGAAGATTATTTAGCCACATGAAGCGAAAGCACTAGACTAAATTCCCGTGTGTCCTCAAGAACGTTTGGTCATTATAAGTAAACAAACCGGCTTGTCCTTTGTGCTAAAAAGGATTGGGCCACTCGCTGCAATTATTTCTCTCGCATTTTACTTACTTGTACTTTATTCATCTGTTACATCAAAACCCCTGAATACTTGTCTGTGAGCATTTACAGTGAATCCTTCATCGAAACTGCTTGTCAACACCTTCTGCTCCTCGTTGGGTTCGACACTCTTATTTATCGAAAGTACTACGATACACCCCCTATACTTGTGGGTCATCAATACTATTTTCTGGCGCCGTTGCCGGGGAGTGAAGCGCTATTGGTAAGTGGAATTGGTAAGGAAAACCTTTACTGTTTGTGCTGATTTTATTTCTGCCTGCTGCTATAAGTCATTATGGAGAGATCTTCTCTTCAATTTCTATTTGGGAAATCTACTACTACTGCAACGGTAGTGGATGAGGCGCCAGGTGAAGAAGTAATACCATATAAAATACCTATGAAAATTATTGAACGTGTTATGGATAACCGCTATGAAGGGGATGGAACTGTCCATCCTGGTGATCATTTACTGTTTTTACATGAGTTATGCGGGTTATTCAAATGTGCAAGTATTGCTATGAATGAAGTTAGAAAGAAACTATTCTCTATATCGCTGTCTGGTAAAGCGGCGCATTGGTATAAATTGCTGAAGAATGGTGATTCTCTTGATTGGGAGGACATTGTGCCTTTATTTTATTCCAAATTCTATCCTCCAAGTGAAATTCACAAAGATCGGAACCGCATATATAATTTCTGGCCTCATGATGGAGAAAGTATTGCCCAAGCTTGGGGGAGATTGAAGTCTTTAATGCTCAAATGCCCCATTCATGAGCTTCCTGGTAATGTTATTATTGATAATTTCTATGCAAGACTTTCTTTTCAAGACAAGACCTTGCTGGATACTTCTTGTTCTGGATCATTTACACGCAACAAAGAAGAGTTTAAAAGGGACCTTCTTGATCGGATCCAAGAAAATACTCGAAGGTTGGGAGAACGACAAGGATAGAGAATCGGTATAATTTATGATTATAAATGCATTGAAGCTTTTATGGATACCGATAAATTTCGTAATATGAGTGCTACTTATGGTCTTGATTCTCAAGTTGCTGCAAATCTTTATAAAGCTTTTGCTTCTCATTATGAATTGCCTAAGAAGAACTTTGATAAGTATCATGAACCGTATAAAGATAAAATTGATTCATCTATAAATAAATGTGTTGTAGTTGAAACTGTTGATCATGTTATTCCTGAAGCTTATATTGAAAAAACTCCTTTCCCTCCTAAAATGAAGGAGTACTCTGTTATAAATAGTGCGGTTCATAAAAGTGAAAAGAAACCTATAGAACCTGAAGAACAAATAAAAGTTGAACCTCGTTGTTGCAATAGTTAAAGATCTTGTGACTCGAAAATGTAGAAGATGGTCATATTATTTTCTCGTGAAGATGCTTCTAATATTGTTTCGCATCCTAATAAGTCTAGAAAAACTAGTGTTCGTATGCTATCTGTTAGAATTGGTGATCATTGTTATTATGGTTTATGTGACATTGGTGCAAGTATTAGCGCTATTCCTTATGAGCTTTACACGGAGATTATGCATGAAATTGGTTCTTGTGAACTTGAAGATATTGATGTGGTTATTCAGCTGGCTAATAGAGAAACTATTTCTCAATTGGTATTGTTCGAGATGTGGAAGTTCTATGTGGTAAGATTAAATATCCTGCTGACTTTTTGGTACTTGGTTCTGCTGCTAGTGATTATTGTCCTATCATTTTTGGTAGACCTTTTCTAAATACTTGTGGAGCTATTATAGATTGCAAGAAAGATAAAATTTTGACTAAATTTGCTGGTGAATCTTATGAGATTAACTTCTCTAAATTTACCAAAACTCCTTATAAAGCTGATTTGCCTAATGATGACTTTAAAATGGAACAGTGTGCATCTATTGTTCTTGTTCCTAATAATCCTTTGCAGCAACACTTGGAGAATAGCGAGAGTGAAGTTTTTAGGAAAGAAAGAGATGAGCTTGAGGAAATTTTTCTTCGCCAACCTATTCTCAAGCATGATTTACCGGTGGAAGATCTGGGTACAACACCGCCACCGAAGGAAGATCCTGTCTTTGATTTAAAATCTTTGCCTGATAATCTTAAATATGCTCATATTGATGATAAGAAAATATATCCTGTTATTATTAGTTCTAAGCTTACGAGTTTGAAGAAGAAAGGCTATTGCAAATATTGAAGAAACACCGAGGCGCTATTGGCTACACTCTTGATGACTTGAAGGGGATTTCTCCCTCTATTTGCCAACACGCCATTAATATGGAAGATGATGCAAAGCCTGTTGTTGAACATCAGCGTCGTCTAATTCCGAAGATGAAGGAGGTGGTAAGGAATGAGGTATTAAAACTTCTTGAAGCTGGTATTATATATCCTATTGCTGATTGTGCATTGCGTTCCTAAGAAAGGAGGAATGACTGTTGTGCCTAATGATAATGATGAGCTCATCCCTCAAAGAGTAGTTGTAGGGTATAGAATGTGCATTGATTTTCGAAAAGTTAATAAAGTTACTAAGAAAGATCATTACCCTTTACCATTTATTGATCAAATGCTAGAAAGGTTGTCTAAAAATACTCATTTTTGCTTTCTTGATGGTTATTCTGGGTTTTCACAAATTGCTGTTAAAACTAAAGATCAAGAGAAAACCACTTTCACTTGTCCCTATGGAACTTATGCTTATAGGCGTATGTATTTTGGATTATGTAATGCTCCTGCTACTTTTCAAAGATGCATGTCTGCTATTTTTCATGGCTTTTGCGAGAGTATTGTAGAGGTGTTCATGGATGATTTTTCTGTCTATGGGAATTCTTTTGATAATTGTTTGCGAAACCTCGATAAAGTTTTGCAGAGATGTGAAGAAACTAACCTTGTTCTTAATTGGGACAAATGTCACTTTATGGTTAATGAAGGAATTGTATTGGGACATAAAATTTCCGAGAGAGGTATTGAAGTTGATAGAGCTAAAGTTGAAGCAATTGAGAAGATGCCCTATCCGAGGGATGTTAAAGGTATTCGTAGTGTTCTTGGTCATGCTGGGTTTTATAGGAGATTTATTTAAAGATTTCTTCAAGATTTCAAAGCCTCTTACTAATCTTCTTCAAAAAGATGTACCTTTTGTTTTTGATGATGATTGTAAGGAAGCTTTTGAAACTCTAAAGAAAGCCTTAACAACTGCTCCTGTAGTTGAACCTCCTGATTGGAATTTGCCTTTTGAAATTATGTGTAATGCTAGTGATTTTGCTGTAGGCGCTGTTCTTGGACAGCGAGTAGACAAAAAATTAAATGTTATTCATTATGCTAGCAAGACTCTTGATGCTGCTCAAAGAAATTATGCTACAACTGAAAAAGAATTATTAGCTGTAGTCTTTGCTTGTGACAAGTTTAGATCCTATATTGTTGATTCAAAAGTCACGATTCATACTGATCATGCTCGCAATTAGATACCTTATGACAAAGAAAGATGCTAAGCCAAGGCTTATTAGATGGGTACTTCTTTTGCAAGAATTTGATTTACATATTATAGATAGGAAAGGTGCTGATAATCCTGTTGCTGATAATTTATCTAGATTGGAAAATATTACTTATGATCTTGTTCCTGTTAATGATAGTTTTCCAAATGAACAATTGGTTGTAATAAAGGTGAACTCGCGAGATAGCCCTTGGTATGCTGATTATGCTAACTTTATTGTATCCAAGTACTTGCCTCCAACCTTTTCAGCTCAGCAAAGGAGGAAATTCTTTTATGACTTGAGGCATTATTTTTGGGATGACCCACACCTATATAAAGAAGGAGTAGATGGTATTATGCGAAGATGTGTTCCTGAATATGAACAACGGGAGATATTGAGTAAATGTCATGGTAGTGCTTATGGAGGACATCACGCCGGAGATAGAACCGCACAAAAGGTTCTACAATCAGGTTTTTATTGGCCAACTCTCTTCAAAGATGCAAGGAAGTTTATTTTATCTTGTGATGAATGTCAAAGGGTTGGTAATATCTCCGGACGCAATGAAATGCCTATGAATTATACTCTTGTTATTGAACCATTCGATTGTTGGGGATTCGACTTCATGGGTCCTTTCCCTTCTTCAGAAGGTAACACTCATATACTTGTCGCTGTTGATTATGTTACTAAATGGATAGAAGCTATGCCCACAAAAAGTGTTGATGGTGAAACTTCTTTAAAAATGCTTTTAGATATTATTTTTCCTAGATTTGGAGTACCTAGATATATTATGACTGATGGAGGTTCTCATTTTATTCATGGAGGTTTTAGAAAAACTCTTGCTAAGTATGGTATTAATCATAGAATTGCTTCCGCTTATCATCCTCAAACTAGTGGGCAAGTAGAACTATCAAATAGAGAAATTAAATCTATCTTGCAAAAGACTGTTAATAAAACTAGAAAGAATTGGGCTAGTAAATTGAAAGAAGCACTATGGGCTTATAGAACTGCTTATAAAAACCCCATGGGAATGTCACCTTATAAAATGGTTTATGGGAAAGCTTGTCATTTACCTTTAGAACTAGAGCACAAAGCTTATTGGGCTGTTAGAGAACTAAATAAAGATCCTAAACTAGCCGGTAATAAGAGGTTGCTGCAATTAAGTTCTTTAGATGAATGGAGAAGTGAAGCTTATGAAAATGCTAAACTCTTTAAAGATAAAGTTAAGAAATGGCATGATAGAAGGATTATCAAAAGAGAGTTTAATATAGGGGATAAAGTCCTATTGTATCGGTCTCGTCTCAGATTCTTTGCAGGGAAATTACTCTCGAAATGGGAAGGACCATATGTTGTTGAGGAGGTGTATCGTTCAGGAGCAATTAAAATTAGTTCTCTCCAAGGCAATGCTACGCAAGTGGTGAATGGACAAAGACTCAAGCACTATATCTCAGGTGATTCTTATAATGTAGATGTTGATGTTATTTGAGTGGAAACACCGGAGGCTTTCATCAAAGGTCAAATTGGCAGTCCGCCAGAACTCGACTTTGAATAGGTAACAGTACAGGTCATAAAAAGTTCGCGATTTACTTTCCGAACATTGTTTTTGCTGTTTTTGGAAAATATGAAAAATTACGAGATCGAAACGGAGTGGAGGAGACGCACGAGGGCGTGCCCCCACAGGCCGGCGCGGGCCCCAGCCTGGCCGCGCCGCCCTGTGAGCTGGGCCCCTCGTCGCCCCTTTCCGACTCTAGTTCGACCTGGTACTTTCCGTTTGTTCTGAAAATTTTTGCTATATAATTCCCCGGACCCCTGGAGGTCCGTATATCGTTTTCTCGACGTGTTTTGTTTCGAGCTGTTTCTGCCAGGATTTGTCTTTGATCTAGAAGCACCATGGTCTCCCACAACAAGGACAAGGAGCCTTCGGAGGAAGGTATTCAAGACCCCGAGTTGAAGGAAGAAGTGAAGGAGGATGAAGAGGAAGTCGAAGAAGTTCCGCAAGTACGCCCGCGCACCACCATTGCAAGCATCGGAGTGGTGTCAAACCCGTTCAACGCCAAGAAGAGCGCACGGATTAGCACCGGAGGAGGAGTTCCACGTCATTACCTAGCTCCAAAGACATCTTCTTCGAGCACTTACCATCCCTTCCGCAATCTAATCTACAATAATCAAATTGAAAGGACTCCCAAGGGAGCATTGCCTAGCAATTGGGATATAGATCGTTCTAACACTGCAGGAAGGACGAAGCCTGAAGCTGAAGGGTGAGGAAATAACTCCAAGAATTGGGACTCGCCGTCGGACATACTTCTTAATCGCGTCGAGCACAATTCGGAGATGATCCGCAACCTCATGTACAAGATTGATGAGCTTCAGGAGCTTGTGGAGAAGCTTGTGAGGAATTCATCACCACCACCGCCAAAGGAGTAATTCATCATCGGTATTGGCATCCCCTTGGTTTGTTCCAAGCTTGGGGGAGTGCTGCGGTATCACATCATCACTACCTTTTACTTTTTACTATCAAGTAGTGTCATATCATGAGTAGGGAAGTTATCATATAAGATGGGTTGCAGTGTGGAAGTATCTCTCCTTTAGTTGGTTGTCTATGTATCCCTTGGTGTGAGTTATCGTTATGAAATATTAATGAGAAGTTTTATCATATACATATTGCACATCTTATTTTAGTTTGCAATCTCTATTATATGATTGATCTTGTTGTTAAGTATTGGTATCACTTTGGGAGCATCAAGTAAATCTATTTGGTTTTGGCAAACTTAGCAATGGTCAATAGCAACAACACTTTGAGTTTAAGAAGAATAGAGGAAATACATGTAGAAGATGTTATTATCTTTCTTCTCAGTTCTTAGCTTAGTATTCTGAAGTTAAGATTGTTTGTGCTTACAAGTAAGATGCATGATTGTTTCTATCACATGTATATTTGTTTGTTTCCCTCAACTCTTATGCTTGCTAATTAACCTTGCTAGCCAAAGACCTGTACTGAGAGGGAATGCTTCTCGTGCATCCAAACCTGAACCCAAACCTATGCCATTTGTGTCCACCATATCTACCTACTGCATGGTATTTTCTGCCATTCCAAGTAAATACTTCATGTGCTACCTTTAAACAATTCAAAATTTATTACTTCTTATTTGTGTCAATGTTTTATAGCTCATGAGGAAGTATGTGGTGTTTTATCTTTCAGTCTTGTTAGGCAGCTTCCACTAATGGACTAGTGGCTTCATCCACTTATCCTATAATTTTGCAAAAAGAGCCGGCAACGGGGTTCCCAGCCCAGTTAATCAACTTTCATTAATAATTCTCTTCACATGTTTTGCCCCGATTCATCGGTAAGCAACTTAATTTTGCAATAGACACTCCTCCATGGTATGAGATTGTTGGAAGGCACCCGAGGATTCGGTTAGCCATGGCTTGTGTAAGCAAAGGTTGGGGGAGTGTCATCCTTAAATAAACTAAAGTACATGTGTAAACAAAAGAGAAGAGGGATGATCTACCTTGCTCGGTAGAGATAACGTCCTTCATGGGAGCCACTCTTTGGAGGTCTGTTTGGCAAGGGGGTTAGAGTACTCGCTACCGATCGTTGACAATAACAAACACCTCTCAAAACTTTACTTTTATTCTCTTTATATGATTTCAAAACTGAAAAAGCTCTAGCACATGATTTAATCCTCGCCTCTCTCGCGAAGGGCCTGTCTTTTTACTTTATGTTGAGTCAGTAAACCTATTTCCCTCCATTTTAAGCAAGCATTTGAGTTGTTGTGATCCAACCATCTATATTGTGATATATTTAATCATGCCTTTTACTCTTCCTTGTTTAGTACAAGTTTTATCTGATGAATATAGCTTTGAAGATTATCAATGATTATGAGGAGATTATTTTGATTGAGTATGCAAGTTCTGCTATATAAGCTTTAACATGAGAGCGCTGCTCAATAGATAAGTATAATCTGTTAACTCGTTCTCTGACCAAGAACAAAGTTTGCCATCACCAATTATGATTCCTTATGCACCTTTATTTGTGATTACCTTATACTTATTTCAAGTTGAATTATATGAGGAAGTTGTTCACTAGAATGCCTTGTGTGAATTAATATGATGCTTCTTGTCCGTATTTTATTTATCGACTCTTCACTCCATAAACATGTGGTCTTGTTTATCGAGCTCAGTTTCGCTTGGGGACAAGCGAAGTCTAAGCTTGGGGGGAGTTGATACGTCCAATTTGCATCACTATTTTATATCATAATTTGCTGTTATTCATTGATATATTTCATATTTAGAGATGATACTTATGTTATTTCATCTATTTTGCATGTTTCATGATTATTTGGAGATCGCGCACCGGAGCCAGGATTCTGCTGGAAAAAGCACCGTCAGGATACAATATTTCGGAAGATCAGCAATTGACGGGAATTACACGAAAATTCCTATTTTTCCAGAAGACGAAGAGAGCCAGAAGGGGGAGCCGAGGGGACCCGAGGTGGGCCTGAAGGAGATATGCCCTAGAGGCAATAATAAAGTGGTTATTATTTATATCTTTATGTTTATGATAAATGTTTATATATCATGCTATAATTGTATTAACCGAAACATTAGTATATGTGTGATATGTAGACAAACAAAGAGTCCCTAGTATGCCTCTTAACTAGCTTGTTGATTAATGGATGATTAGTTTCATAATCATGAACATTGGATGTTATTAATAACAAGGTTATATCATTGTATGAATGATGTAATGGACACACCCAATTAAGCGTAGCATAAGATCTCGTCATTAAGTTATTTTCTATAAGCTTTCGATACATAGTTACCTAGTCCTTATGACCATGAGATCATGTAAATCACTTATACCGGAAAGGTACTTTGATTACATCAAACGCCACTGCGTAAATGGGTGGTTATAAAGGTGGGATTAAGTATCCGGAAAGTATGAGTTGAGGCATATGGATCAACAGTGGGATTTGTCCATCCCGATGACGGATAGATATACTCGGGCCCTCTCGGTGGAATGTCGTCTAATGTCTTGCAAGCATATGAATAAGTTCATAAGAGACCACATACCACGGTACGAGTAAAGAGTACTTGTCGGAGACGAGGTTGAACAAGGTATAGAGTGATACCGAAGATCAAACCTCGGACAAGTAAAATATCGCGTGACAAAGGGAATTGGTATCGTATGTGAATGGTTCATTCGATCACTAAAGTCATCGTTGAATATGTGGGAGCCATTATGGATCTCCAGATCCCGCTATTGGTTATTGGTCGGAGTGAGTACTCAACCATGTCCGCATAGTTCACGAACCGTAGGGTGACACACTTAAAGTTGGATGTTGAAATGGTAGAACTTGAATATGGAATGGAGTTCGAATATTTGTTCGGAGTCCCGGATGAGATCCCGGACATCACGAGGAGTTCCGGAATGGTCCGGAGAATAAGATTCATATATAGGAAGTCATATTCCAAGTTTGGAAATGATCCGGTGCATTTATGGCAGGTTCTAGAAAAGTCCGGAAGAAATCACCATGGAAAGTAGAGTCCCGAAGGGACTCCACCTTGCATGACCAGCCAACCCTAAAGGGGAGGAGTCCAAGGTGGACTCCCCTAGGGTGGCCGGCCAACCCACCTCAAGGAAAGGTGGGAGTCCCACCTTGGGTAGGACTCCCTCCTTGAGTAGGTTTCCCACATATGGGAGGTTTTAGTGTTGGGGTCTTATTCGAAGACTTGGACTAGAACTCTTGGTGCTTCCACCTATATAATGAGGGGCATAGGAGAGGGGGCTGACCACTTCAAGCCTCAGCCTTGGCCGCACCCCTTAGAGGGCCGGCGCCCAACCCCTCTCTCTCCCCAAACCCTAGCGGTCTCTCTCCTCCACCACATCCCGCACGCTTAAGCGAAGCTCCGCCGGATTTCTCCACCACCACCGACACCACGCCGTCGTGCTGTCGGATTCAAGAGGAGCTACTACTTCCGCTGCCCGCTGGAACGGGGAGGTGGACGTCGTCTTCATCAACAAACCGAACGTGTGACCGAGTATGGAGGTGCTGCCCGTTCGTGGCGCCGGAAGCGATCGTGATCAAGATCTTCTACGCGCTTTTGCAAGCGGCAAGTGAACGTCTACCGCAGCAACAAGAGCCTCATCTTGTAGGCTTTGGAATCTCTTCAAGGGTGAGACTCGATACCCCCTCGTTGCTACCATCTTCTAGATTGCATCTTGGCTTGGATTGCGTGTTCGCGGTAGGAAATTTTTTGTTTTCTATGCAACGTTATCCTACAAGTGGTATCGAGCCGTGTCTATGCATAGATGGTTGCACGAGTAGAACACAATGGTTTTGTGGGCGTTGATGCTCTTGTTATCTTTAGTTTGAGTACTTTGCATCTTTGTGGCATAGTAGGATGAAGCGGCTCGAACTAACTTTATATGACCGCGTTCATGAGACTTGTTCCTCGTTCGACATGCAACTTGTATTGCATAAGAGGCTTTGCGGGTGTCTGTCTCTCCTACTATAGTGAAGATTCAATTTACTCTTCTATTGACAACACTAGTATCACCGTTGTGGTTCATGTTCGTAGGTAGATTAGATCTTACTCGAAAACCCTAAACCACGTAAAATATGCAAACCAAATTAGAGACGTCTAACTTGTTTTTGCAGGGTTTGGTGATGTGATATGGCCATAATGTGATGATGAATATGTATGAGATGATCATTATTGTATTGTGGCAACCGGCAGGAGCCTTATGGTTGTCTTTAATTTCATGTTGAGTAGTATTTCAAAGTAGTTGTAATAGTTGCTACATGAGGTGAACAACCATGAAGACGGCGCCATGAACCTTGACGCTACGCCGACGATGATGGAGATCATGCCCGAAGATGATGGAGATCATGTCCGTGCTTTGGAGATGAAGATCAAAGGCGCAAAGACAAAAGGGCCATATCATATCACATATGAACTGCATGTGATGTTAATCCTTTATGCATCTTTTTTTGCTTAGATCGCGACGGTAGCATTATAAGATGATCCCTCACATTAATATCAAGATAATAAAGTGTTCTCCCCTCGTATGCACCGTTGTACAGTTCGTCGTTTCGAAGCATCTCGTGATGATCGAATGTGATAGATTCAACGTTCACATACAACGGGTGTAAGCCATGTTGCACACGCGGAATACTTGGGTTTGCTTGACGAGCCTAGCATGTACAGACATGGCCTCGGGACAACGGAAACCGAAAGGTTGAACACGAGTCATATGGATGATATGATCAACATTTTGATGTTCACTATTGAAGCTACATCATCTCACGTGATGATCGGTTTTGGTGTAGTGGATTTGGATCGTGTACCACTTAACAACTATGAGGGATGTTGTATTAAGTGGGAGTTCATTAGTAATTAGATTAAAACATGAACTAATTATCATAAACATAGTCTGAGTAGTATTTTGAATTAATTTGTAGAATTGGCATCCGTTATTCTACCATGCGCTAGTCTTATAATTGAGATAGAAATACCGTTAAAATCCGACAAGAAACTTTACTGGACTGGTACTCGTATTGTTAAAGAATCAAGAATTGATTAAGTCCTATTGCAAACTTTTAGTAAACCTCACATTGTTGATTCAAAGAGCTATGGTTTCAATTAGTACCTAAAGTTATCTTGTCTCCGTGAAACTTGAAGTTCAAATCTGTTTGAAAAGTAAGGAGCTGAAAATTTAGTTTTCAGAAATAATCAAGGTATGAGATATATGTGATATCTAAGACCTTATTGCAAGATGATAGAATATAATTTGGTGAGACTACATGAACTCATAAGTTTTATGGGAATGTACGAAGGTTGAAGACGCAAGGCGTCACAATCCTCCAACTATTGGGGCACTAACGATATTCGCATATCCATGAAGTGACCATCCTTAATATGCACCGTTGCTAAGACTCGTCGCTTCGAAGCATCACGTGATGATCGGGTGTGATAGATTCTACGTGTGCATACAACGGGTGCAAGCTAGATTTGCACATGCAAATACCAAGGTTAAAACTTTACGAGCCTAGCATGTACATACATGGTCTCGGAAAGTCGTCATGATATGATGGATAAAATTATGAGTGAAATTGTTCATCATATTACAAGGTTACTAATAATGAAATCCGAACACTTGTCATATGATGATCAACTTCAAAATAAGAACCTCAAGGTTATTGGTATCAGACCAACAAACCTAGAAGTTATTAATGTTGAAGTGTTTTTCCGAATAATGAGGAAAGCTAAAAGAGAAACTGCAAAAGATATTTTGCAGTAAAGAAAGAAAAGACTAGAAAGTCTAGCTCGTGTGTATATAAATGATATACATGTTATGATTGTATTCCTAGTTAGGTCACACTATGAAATTCTTGGGTATTAGTACTATATTGGTTGGTATGAAGTGTCATACAAAAACAACGCAATACAAGAATTCAATGGCCTAAGTGATCGACAAGGAATATGATAGGAATGCACGCCTGGAACAAAAATAAAGTGTTATTATGTTCATCGTTGGCATTCTATCTAGCCCTTAGAATTTATAATAAAGAACTTAATAATTGTTATTTTGCTCTGGTCAAATGAAAACAATGAGTTGTTTTATGACATTACTCCATGTACGATGGATAAGTTATTATAAATCTTAATGGTGAAACACACATACATAACACTGACGCTAAAATGCCATAAGGCAAATGATTTGAATTCCACTTATTTGTGGAACCGCCATTTAGGTCATATTGGAAAGGAACGCATGAAGAAACTCCATGCAAATGGATTTTTGGAGTCATTTGATTTTTTGAATCGTTTGGCGCTTGCAAATCTTATCTAAAAGAGAATGACTAAAATACCGTTCATAGGCCAAGTTTTGAACGGGCAACTAACTTAGTGGAAACATACATGATGATGTATATGGATCATCGGGCATAGTTGTGTACGGGAGATTCTTATACTTCATGAAAACTTCAAACAATGAATTGAGTATATATATGTGGATATATTCGATAAGGAAGAAGTTTGAAACATTTGAATGGATTCAAATAAATTTCAGCATGAAGTAGAAATCATCGTAATAGAAAAGTCAAATATCTATGATTGGATCATAGTGGAAATATTTGAATTACTAGTTTTAGCGAACATCTAAGAGAGTTATGAAATTGTTCTACAACTCACATTTCTTGGAGTATCATAGTGATGATGAAGTATCCGAGAGATGTATCCAAACCTAGTTGGGTCAATGATGAGATAAAATATTAATGCCATTATATTTTTGTGAATTATGCTTTAGAGACTACCGCTTTACACCGAATAGAGCATCATCATGATCCGTTGAAATGACATCATACGAGTTATGACATGGGTATAAACCCTAATAGTCTTTTCTTAAATTTTGGTATGCATAGCATAAGTAAATAAGTTTACAACCAAAATCGGATGAATGTCTTTGTTGGTTATCCCGGAGAATTGATTGGGAATTCTTCCCACAATGGAGACAAAGACAAAAGTGTTTGTCAATGTTTCTTATTTCCAAGAAATTGTTTCTAGCGAAGTTTTTGAGTGGGAGGACAATAGAACTTGATAAGGTTTATGAACCTGAGCATAATGATCAGAGTAGCGCAGCATCCATCGGAATTGGTTCCAGAAGCGGCCACGACGATCATGGCTCCTATGACTACAAAGTGTTTTAGCCATGGAGATCGAAGTACATATTGAACCTTGTAGGTATGGTTTACTTTGTGATCAAATAAATGATTTGTGAACAAAGGATTGATTTTGAACAATGATAAACCAACTACAAGCAAAGAAGTTATGATGGGCCCTGACTCCGTTAAAATGGCCATGCACCATGAAATCCATAATAGATGAATACTTTTTGAAAGTAAATGGATCTATAGACTTGGATGAAATATCTTTGAAGAAGCTCGACTTGTTGAAAAATTGTTTACGACAAAGTTCAAAGAGTTGACTACGATAAGATTAGATCTTCCGTAGCAATGCTTATAGTCTATGTGGATTATTCTAGTAATCACTACATATTTCTTTTATGAGATATGCTAGTAGGATGGCAAAATACATTACTTATCGAAGTATGTATTAAAGGTGTATACAAGATACAACCAAGAGTTTTGCTGGTCCGTGGAATACTAGATAGGTATACGAACTTCAATTGGATGAAGTAAGTATTGTGGAGATGGAATCTTCACCGGATGAAATAGTCAAAGAGTTTTTGATTTCATCGTAGACGATGAAGAGGCTTGCATTTGCAAGAAATTAAGTGGGAGCTGCTAAGACACATTTATAATACTTTATGTAGGTGACATATAGTTAGTTATAAATGATGTAATTATATACTTGATTAAAAGGTTTCATTGAGAAATTAATTTCAATGAAAGGATATGGACTGAAACATATCTAGTGTCAAGATCTATGAAGATAGATTAAAACACAAAATAAGTTTAAGTCAAAGTACATAGAATGGATATTGAAAATAGTTCAATATAGAAATATTAAGAAAATATTCTTGTCATGTGAAGTTTTAACAAGACTTGAGTGTATCTGACACTCAATGAGTAAAAACACATGAGTGATTATAGATCACGAATAATATGTACATAATCAGATATCATGTGCTATAAAGTGTTATGAGCATATACCAGAATGATTCATATGATGATCATTGGACGACAGTAAGAATATCCTTGAGTACTTTAGAAGAACTAAGGATATATATATTTTTTTTTTGTATGAAGAAATGACAAACAAATCGCTGTAAGGTGTTACACCGATATTGGTTTTGTCACATATAAAATATAATTTCAATCTCAAATTAGATTAAATGTTGTTTAAAAGGTAGCACAATGAGCTAGAAGTTGTCTATGCTAGATTTAGAAGAGTTCTAAATATTGTGACGGATTCTACAAAAGAAGGCAGAGTATGTCATTGTTTTGAAAATGACAAAGGATGTTAAGTCAAGAGGTTCTTTGAGAACTCGGTGTATTTCCGACAGAGTCAGAACTTTGAAGCTATATTGTGTGTGACAATATTAGTGACATATTTCAGACCGCGGAATTAAGGTTCCACCAAAAGACCAAACATATTTAATGCCGACTCATTTGGAAATGAGTGATGCGTTGAGACGCAAATGAATTACAAAATACATACGTTTCGAGCGTGTCGATCCGTTGACTAAAAACCTCTCCCGTGAGCAATACATGATAAAGCACCATAAGGCCAAGGTGTTATATCTTTACAAATGTAAACTAGATTATTGACTCTAGTGCAAGTGGGAGACTGAAGGAGATATGCCCTAGAGGCAATAATAAAGTGGTTATTATTTATATCTTTATGTTTATGATAAATGTTTATATATCATGCTATAAATGTATTAACCGAAACATTAGTATATGTGTGATATGTAGACAAACAAAGAGTCCCTAGTATGCCTCTTAACTAGCTTGTTGATTAATGGATGATTAGTTTCATAATCATGAACATTGGATGTTATTAATAACAAGGTTATATCATTGTATGAATGATGTAATGGACACACCCAATTAAGCGTAGCATAAGATCTCGTCATTAAGTTATTTGCTATAAGCTTTCGATACATAGTTACCTAGTCCTTATGACCATGAGATCATGTAAATCACTTATACCGAAAGGTACTTTGATTAAATCAAACGCCACTCGCGTAAATGGGTGGTTATAAAGGTGGGATTAAGTATCCGGAAAGTATGAGTTGAGGCATATGGATCAACAAGTGGGATTTGTCCATCCCGATGACGGATAGATATACTCCGGGCCCTCTCGGTGGAATGTCGTCTAATGTCTTGCAAGCATATGAATAAGTTCATAAGAGACCACATACCACGGTACGAGTAAAGAGTACTTGTCGGAGACGAGGTTGAACAAGGTATAGAGTGATACCGAAGATCAAACCTCGGACAAGTAAAATATCGCGTGACAAAGGGAATTGGTATCGTATGTGAATGGTTCATTCGATCACTAAAGTCATCGTTGAATATGTGGGAGCCATTATGGATCTCCAGATCCCGCTATTGGTTATTGGTCGGAGTGAGTACTCAACCATGTCCGCATAGTTCACGAACCGTAGGGTGACACACTTAAAGTTGGATGTTGAAATGGTAGAACTTGAATATGGAATGGAGTTCGAATATTTGTTCGGAGTCCCGGATGAGATCCCGGACATCACGAGGAGTTCCGGAATGGTCCGGAGAATAAGATTCATATATAGGAAGTCATATTCCAAGTTTGGAAATGATCCGGTGCATTTATGGCAGGTTTTAGAAGGTTCTAGAAAAGTCCGAAGAAATCACCATGGAAAGTAGAGTCCCGGAGGGACTCCACCTTGCATGACCAGCCAACCCTAAAGGGGAGGAGTCCAAGGTGGACTCCCCTAGGGTGGCCGGCCAACCCACCTCAAGGAAAGGTGGGAGTCCCACCTTGGGTAGGACTCCCTCCTTGAGTAGGTTTCCCACATATGGGAGGTTTTAGTGTTGGGGTCTTATTCGAAGACTTGGACTAGAACTCTTGGTGCTTCCACCTATATAATGAGGGGCATAGGAGAGGGGGCTGACCACTTCAAGCCTCAGCCTTGGCCGCACCCCTTAGAGGGCCGGCGCCCAACCCCTCTCTCTCCCCAAACCCTAGCGGTCTCTCTCCTCCACCACATCCCGCACGCTTAAGCGAAGCTCCGCCGGATTTCTCCACCACCACCGACACCACGCCATCGTGCTGTCGGATTCAAGAGGAGCTACTACTTCCGCTGCCCGCTGGAACGGGGAGGTGGACGTCGTCTTCATCAACAAACCGAACGTGTGACCGAGTATGGAGGTGCTGCCCGTTCGTGGCGCCGGAGCGATCGTGATCAAGATCTTCTACGCGCTTTGCAAGCGGCAAGTGAACGTCTACCGCAGCAACAAGAGCCTCATCTTGTAAGCTTTGGAATCTCTTCAAGGGTGAGACTCGATACCCCCTCGTTGCTACCATCTTCTAGATTGCATCTTGGCTTGGATTGCGTGTTCGCGGTAGGAAAATTTTTGTTTTCTATGCAACGTTATCCTACAGGGCCCACCTCATAGGCCGGCGCGGCCCAAGGCCTGGCCGCGCCGCCCTGTGAGGAGGAGGCCCACAGCCCTCTCTCGCCTCCTTTTCTTCGCGTACGCCTTCGTCCCGAAAACCTAAGCTCCAGAGGGTACGTCACGAAGAGTCACAGCCGCCTCTACGGGGCGGAGAACACCAGAGAGAAAAGAGCTCTCCGGCGGGCAGGAATCCGCCGGGGAAATTCCCTCCCGGAGGGGGAAATCGACGCCATCGTCACCGTCATCGAGCTGGACATCATCTCCATCACCATCACCACCATCTTCATCATCATCACCGCCATCTCCACCGCTGCACCTCGTCACCGCTGTAACAATTTGGGTTTGATCTTGTTTGTTTGATAGGGGAAACTCTCCCGGTGTTGATTTCTACTTGTTATTGATGCTATTGAGTGAAACCGTTGAACCAAGGTTTATGTTCAGATTGTTATTCATCATCATATCACCTCTGATCATGTTCCATATGATGTCTCGTGAGTAGTTCGTTTAGTTCTTGAGGACATGGGTGAAGTCTAAATGTTAGTAGTGAATTATGGTTGAGTAATATTCAATGTTATGATATTTAAGTTGTGGTGTCATTCTTCTAGTGGTGTCGTGTGAACGTCGACTACACGATACTTCACCATTTATGGGCCTAGGGGAATACATCTTTTACTCGTTTGCCAATTGCGGGGTTGCCGGAGTGACAGAAACCTGAGCCCCCGTTGGTATATCGATGCAGGAGGGATTGCAGGATCTTAGAGTTTAAGGCTGTGGTTAGATTTATCTTAATTACTTTTTTGTAGTTGCGGATGCTTGCAAGGGGTATAATCACAAGTATGTATTAGTCCTAGGAAGGGCGGTGCATTAGCATAGGTTCACCCACATAACACTTATCAAAACAATGAAGATTATTTAGCCACATGAAGCGAAAGCACTAGACTAAATTCCCGTGTGTCCTCAAGAACGTTTGGTCATTATAAGTAAACAAACCGGCTTGTCCTTTGTGCTAAAAAGGATTGGGCCACTCGCTGCAATTATTTCTCTCGCATTTTACTTACTTGTACTTTATTCATCTCGTTACATCAAAACCCCCGAATACTTGTCTCGTGAGCATTTACAGTGAATCCTTCATCGAAACTGCTTGTCAACACCTTCTGCTCCTCGTTGGGTTCGACACTCTTATTTATCGAAAGTACTACGATACACCCCCTATACTTGTGGGTCATCACTGTGTTGCCCGTCGCTGCTCGCCGGTGGTTTTCTGACCGCAACACATTCTGGCACGCCCGGTGGGACAGTCTTCGACATCAACTGCATCGCCATCTACATCTGAGATGGCGGAAGGTACTCCGGTCACGTACGAAGATCTGACTGAGGAGCTCAAGAAGAAGTATGACGAGGTCAAAGCGATCCTCGAAGCCGACCTCATCGGCTCTTTCCAGAGAACCCGCTCACACGGCATCAGGTGGAAAGGGTTCTCACCTGAAGGCGCGCTCGATGGAGTAGACCCGTCCGCCCCGTCGAAGAACGCACCAGGTCTCTCGCGTCGGAGATTAATTTCATGGTAGCTCATTCGCTGCACCGCCATTCCGAGAGCCTTGTGAACACTTTGGAGCGTGTCGCTCTTCGGGTGATCCAGAAATCATGAGGCATAGTACTCTCCGTCAGGACCAGCTCTAGGGACTCACCAGGGAGAGATGCCACTCCAGTCCCGACCACCGCTGCCATTTGCGTTGGCAGCACCAGAAGTGCCGAGTTCACCGGCATACGTCGTCTACAAGATCGGTGGTGACCCTAGTGATTACCAGTTCTTGTATGAGGCGCCTAAGGAGATCTCTCACGGATACACGTGCACATACGTGCCAGACTGCAGTAACTGGGCACTCACGAACCAGACTGCAACAGCAGGGACTTCTGGAACAACAGGAGGAACTTCGGGAACAGATCTTGAGAAGCAGACGTGGCTAGCTAAGTATGCCACTCCGACGAACCTCCGTAGCTCAACTCCCGCAGCTTGGCTCGAGCTTGAGAAGCAAGCGTGGCTGGCTAAGTATGCCACTCCGGCGAATCTTCGTAGTTCGACTCCGCAGCCAAGCACCGCGGATCGATCGCACAATCTTGAGAGACCGAGTCCGGCATGGTGCCGAAAAGGAGGGCAATCGGCTATTCCAAGCCGTACCCCAACGAGTACGAGTTGATCCCGTTACCACCCAAATATCGGCTCCCTGAATTCTCCAAGTTTAGTGGATCAGATGGTTCCAGCTCAATCGAGCATGTGAGCCAATATTTGGCACAGCTGGGCACGATCTCAGCATCAGATGAGCTGCGTGTGAGGTTCTTCGCACAGTCCCTCACAGGATCGGCTTCGGGTGGTACACATCGCTGCCACCGGACTCAATCCGGACTTGGAAGCAGCTTGGAAGAGCAGTTCCACATGCAGCATCACTCGCAGGCTTCCGAGGCCGGCATTGCCGATTTAGCACAAGTACGATAGAAGCACGGAGAAACAAGTGTCGAATACATCCAGCGCTTCAGGACCGTTAGGAACCGATGCTATTCGGCTCGTGTGACCGAAAAGAAGCAGTCGAGTTGGCGGTGGTGGGTCTCGCATCACCGATCAAGGATGTGGCCTCCCAAGCAGACTACCCTTCACTGGCGCACATGGTGCAGAAGCTGTCATTATATGAACAGCGCCACCGAGAGGTATACCGGGATAAATTCAAGCGTGCGGTGGTCCTGGTTGAGGCAGATGAAGATGAAGGCTCACGGGAGATCAAGAGGTAGCAAGGGCTGAATGGACTCGGGGGCAAGCCCCGTGTCCTGCAAGTGGGTTAAGCCACAAGGTCCTCCAAAAGGGTTTGACTTCGACGTGACCAAGGCCGAGCAAATTTTAGACCTCTTACTTAAGGAGAAACAGCCTAAAGGTACCCGAAGGCCACAAGATCCCCACGGCTCGAGAGCTGAACGGAAAGCCATACCGCAAGTGGCATAACACGTTCACCCATGCCACCAACGACCGCAGGTGTGGCGTCAAGCATATCCAAATGGCGATGGAACAAGGGCGTCTAATTTTCAGCCGACACGCCATGAAAGTCGACACACACCCCTTCCCCGCCGTTAACATGGTGGAGTGCACTTACCCCGGGAGGTGCCAGCCAAGATTCTCGTTCAACATCAACATGGTAGGACCTGGGCACCACCCTGGTAAGGACAGAGACGAGGGCAGTTGCTCTCATAACGAGGACCAGGAGGAAGCCGTTCCACGCGATCGGCTCCGGCACTTCCCAAAAATCCTGGTTACAATCAAGACGAAGGCCGATTCCAGCAATCGGCCCGTATTATCCTCACCACACGTTTTCCCTGTATTCGGTGTCGATCTCACAGGTGACGGAAAGCTAGGGTATGGGTTTACATCGGCTGATGAGCTAGAAGAAGTCGACATCGGTCCTGGGGATAAGCCACGACCAACTTTTATCAGCAAGAAGTTAGATCCACATCTCAGGAGTCAGATGATAGCTGCGTTAAAAGAATACCCAGATTGATTTGCATGGGATTACACAGAGATGCCTGGGTTAGACAGAGCATCATTGAGCATCGGCTCCCCTTAAGAAAGGATTTCGGCCGTTCCAGAGAACGAGCACGTCGATGAAGGCCGAAATTCTAGAAGAGGTCAAGAAAGAGATCGAGAAGATGTTGGCCGCCGGGTTCATCGAGCCATGCAGGTATGCTGAATGGATCTCCGCATCGTACCTGTAGAGAAGAAGGACGGCCGATGGCGTGTGGCCATAGATTTCCGAGATCTCAACAGAGCCACTCCAAAAGATGAATATCCGATGCTCGTGGCGTAAACGTTGATCAATGCAGACTGCTGGCCACAAAGTGTTGAGCTTCATGGATGGCAACGCCGGCTATAACCAAATCTTCATGGCTCCAGAAGATATACACAAGACCGCATTCAGAGTACCAGGGTCAGTAGGCTTGTTTGAATATGTAGTCATGACCTTTGGGTTGAAGAATGCTGGTGCAACATACCAAAGAGCCATGAATTATATACTAGATTTAGATGTGCGCCTTGGCGCACGACCCCGTGTAACTCATACCGATGAATAATGTATATAAGATAAATAAAAATTAGGTTGAAAAATGATAATATGATTCTTAGGTTTCACAAACAAAGTCAATAGAATGAAGTTTAGATAAAACAACCTTAATTACAAACAAAGTATGATATCTACAAACACATAGAGAAGACACATCATAATTTAGTAGTACAACATAGGGAAAAGCAAGTAAATGTGTGAAGGATAAGCGGTACTGCAGGTTGCCAGTCCAAAGTCCTACAGAAAAAGAGGAGACATGGTTATCTTCATATAGAATCAGCTACTACCTCTATAGGATAAAACAAGTTTACACCGTCATTTCTTCGATTGGTGGATGTACCATGCGGTCATCCAAGTTGGTACCAAAGCTATTTATACATATGAACATGGTAGTGGCATTTCAAGAAACAAATGCGTTGAGGAAAAGGAACATTTCTAACCAAAGAAGAATGACCTACATATTTCTCATAAACACTCCGAATAGGCAACACCAAAACACCACCAAAAGGGATGCTACACAGCTACAAATAGATTGTTTTCTAAAACAAAATCCGGGAGAATGGTACCAACCCAACTGCACTGATGCACCATGGCAGTAAGTGATACATCTAACCAGAAAAAGGCTTGTGGAGTAAACTCTTAGATTTCCTCAGGTATAGATTTTGTTAAATCTTTCTGTTTCCTAAAAAACATTTTTGAGATTCATTATTTGAATAAGCTTCATATCACAATTTTTCATTGGTGCACCATCGTAGCTTAGAGAGATATTAGAAACAACATAGTTTCATATCAATAATTTAGCATCAAAGACATAGGGCATACCTATCTGTTGGGGACACTGCACTTGTAGAATGTACCATCATTGTTGTACGTACCATTGTACTAATCAACTGAATACGAAAATTAGCCATCAGAGTAAAGGAGATACTATGGAATGTCTGAACAAATATAACAATCAGGTTAGGTAGATGTAAGAACATGGTCCTTCATAAGTTACAAATATATTATAAACATCTGGAGGACTGTCCTCTCAAAAAATTCTACCATTTTCTTAAGACAAATGGTATTACCGAGTTTACTGGTACTTAGAACAGAACAACCTCCTTGACAAAACCTTACTCCAACAATTTATACATCGCCACTCACCTTGGTCCTTTGAAGGCGGAGCAGTTCGACGCCTTGCAGCTCGTAGATAGAGGCTGCTAGGTTGCCGACTGCTACAGCTTGACTGCTAAACATAAATGACATCTAAAGCTTTCATACATAATCCATGAAATGATAATGGTATATAAAAATAGGCCGTTAAGAGATATGCACCAATCGCAGTATGTCATTTAAGCATCGGCAAGCAGCAAGAATCATCTCGGTTGCTGAAAAAATAATAGAGCATATTGGTGTGAACCAACCAGAACAACAAACTCATGCTAAAGAAGATGACAATAAATATGAAATTAAGCCTAAATGATGATGCATCTTGGCCATATTTAGTGCTAAGAGGTTTGCACAAGGTTGCCACATTTCGCCACGAGTGTCTCATATTGTACAAAGTCATCTCCGCAGCCTCGAAAATAGCCAGCATCAGCCGAACACGCTTCCTATGAGATCTCGTGGCCAAAAATAGAAAGGGCAAGAATTAAATGCATAAGATACCTAGTATAATAGGTCGTGGAAGTAATTCCGATGAATAATTCTACGCTAAAATTCTGCATTTATGTGCGCCTTGGCGCACGATCCCGTGAAGCTCGTACCAATATAAATTTTGTATAACGGTGATAAAAAATTAGCTTCAACATGATAATACATTATTTAGGTTTCACAAAACAATGCCAATTAGGATAAATCACACAAAACTACAAACGGGACAGCAAACCAAGTGTGCCAAACAGGTGAGCAATCCCATGGACAAATACGGTGAGCAATCCCATAGAAAAAATACGGTGAGCAATTTCATTGAATCCAGAACGCGACACACTTGGACCAAGGCTTACAGACTAAAACACTATGATGATATAACCGCAGTCATTCTCATCATCTAACAATAAAACCTCCCTACTCGTTCTGACACATAGATGACTAATACCAGCTTCATGAAAAAGGAAATGTGCAATGAATACGGAGTTAGAGGTTGCATGATTTGTATTGAATACAATATATTGAGTAAATTTGGCAATATAGAGCTATACCATCAAAACTCAAATTTGCAAGGTCTATCGACTGCCATTCTTAGGCTTGAAGTGGGAAAACATAGATGCTTATATGTTGTCATTTACTTTTTAAAAAAAAAAATAACTAAAAGGCTTGGTACTCTCGCCAACAGAAGATAATAGTTTCTAGGGAAAAGAAATTTCATATACCCTTATTCACTTGCACTACCCTTATGGCACTTGTACTATTTGGCATACGGGAACACCCAAACAGGATTTCACTATCCTTTTATCAATCATCATTGTCTGAACTCGACTATCTAAACATGATAGATGAACCATGAAGACCGTAAAGACAGTCACCAAGCCAAATAAGCGACTATACCCTGGCACCTTCGTTTGAAATCCTATGTCTAACAGAAATAATCCACTGGTTTACAAAGCTGGTCGAGTTTTCAGCTTACAATATTGAGGTAACCAAGCGAAATATATAATCGTAACCTGACGCCTTAGCCTGACAGTCTATGTATATAAGGGGAAAAAAGCTCCTGATTTAGAAAAAGAGTTGGTCCTGTTGTGAGTCATAATCTAAAATAAATTTGATGGTGTAGATTTTGGAAACAACATAATTCAACCAGAAAGTGGAGATATTAATTAACCATGCATTCATTCAACAAAGCCACCCTTTAATCCAAATCTGCATTCCATTTGAAGAATATTAACTAACCATGCATTCATTCAACAAAGCCACCCTTTAATCCAAATCTGCATTCCATTTGAACTAAGCTGCACTGAAAGTTCCCCGAGGAATAACTCAACTGACATCGAGACTGAGAACCCATCAGCTACATATATAAATGCAAATACTCATGAAATTTGCTTGATACATATAGAAAGAAACATGTCAAAAATTCCCTACCTCAATGTGGAGTAACTATAGGCCATCAAAATTCTGGAGCAAATAATAATCCTTGCATACAAAAGGTAAAAATTGTCAGTTCATGGCAAGTAATAACTTGGGAATCTATAAAGTCAACAACGAAGCCAATCCTGAGTGTTCAATACAACACATGATTCAGTAGCTTAAAGATGTTTACATGAGTCGAAAGAAAGCATATAATTGACATATATGATAACTGGAGGTTGTCAATCTCTTTCTGCCGGTAAGAATTTCATTGTTGTTGCTGCTCTCACAAATGGTCACGCAACATGCTCTTCAAGACGCACTCGACCACGTGAATAAGTTACATAAATAAAAATATGGAATGGATTGAACAACCTGTGATGAACACGAAGACCCCAACCACTTTTGCTCCACCTGCTTGGAGTCACCCAAACCTGGAAAGAGCCATATCTGCAGCAAAAACATGTCGATATCACACATAAAAAGGAAGACAAATCAAAAAAAAAGATGCTAATGAATAAGGCGCAGCTTGCCGCTCGCTTGCCCGCCTACGGCAGACAAGCATATATGAAGAACCAATAAAAATATGTAGCCAAATTTGTTAATAAGCTGGCAAAAGAAATTCACGTGTTAAGTCCATGGCTATGTATTATGCATTTTGGAAATGCTATTGTGCTCAAGGAATTTTGACTCTAGTAGTGCACATCATACTAATAGAAAATAATACGACTTGGCGGTTCATCAACTTCAGCAAGTGCACATACATATATTTGAGCAGGCGTAAATACATTGTTTTTGGAAAGGTTTCAAGGAAGAGATATGTAAAGTGAGGATCAGGTGTAAATTCCTTAAAGGAAATTCATAGTTGTAACTAATATCCTATTTTCAATCCAACAGTAGTTATATTACAAAAGATCATAAGCATGATCATTCTCATCTCGAGAGCGTCTTTTAACTTTCTCCAACTTGGTCTATAGGCGAGACGCTACCTAGTTAGCAGAAGACAGTAATCAGCAAGTCACGTATTGTATCTTAAAACTAAAACATTACATAGCACATCGAAAAAGGAGCTGATGTTCTGCTTACTCCGCAGTTGCCTCCGTGCGGTGTGTCTTGTAGATGAACAAGTAGCAGGTCTAGACATTTGCCTGCACTCACTACAAGAGACCAACCACTATGGCTAGTCAGAGCGTCAATCTCCAACCTTGAATAATGCAGCGGAACATACCATCCTGTAATAGCAGCATAATATAAGAAACAAGTGTGTTTTTATGGAAATAATCTGGGAAGAGCAACAACAAAGTAAGAAGGTAAAGGGATCACAAGCATTGAGGCTTTCTTTACGGGGCACACTCAAGAAGTAGATATGTATATGTACAAAAGTTCCTGCAAGAAAATGTTTCAGATATATCCCTGCAAAAAAATGTTTTAGATTACAGCACACAACTATTATTTTGTTTCAAGCATCACATAGCCCATGATATCTCAGGAACTTTCTCTTTTACATTTGTTAAATTTCAGAGTAAAACAGAAATTCATGGTATTTCATTTAACTGAGAATATGGTCTGATTAATCAGCATTAACTTTTAAGGTGTCAAACTTTGGTCTCTCTTTGTACACTGGTCTAAATAGGAAATGGTTGAGAGAAACTATGCTCATTTCAGTTTAGACAGTTTCTCTAACAATATTGCCTTAAATTATCTTGCTGATCAGAGAGGCTACATAGCAAAACTGCACATTGACTTTGACAATATATTGTGAAATGGAGAGGACCGGTGAGCGTAACGGAGGTGGAGATGATTCAGAACAGCAAGTACAAAAAACAATACCTAGCATCAGTTTGAAGTATATGGGTCTTGAGCAATGTAACAAACTCCCGAGCACTTCAAAACTGGGAATCCAGAAATACCTAGCATCGGTTTTGAGGAGAGATCTCGACGGGCAATAACTCAAATCGCTATGAGTCATAATATTGCACCATCCAGCTGATTTGATCTTTCACGAGCAAATTATGGCTACAAAGCCTAACAATGCGTGGAATAAAAACTTGAGACTAATCTTGTCCCATAAAGGATATATGCCTAGGACTATTGGAAATATGAATCTGGCCTTAGAACCTCCACAAATACAATGCTGGTGCTATATATTCTACTGTCCAAAATATGAACTAAAATTAGAACCGGAGCATCAAATCATTGTGAATCGCTCCAGAACCGAAGAACATATTTATATACATATATCTTCAAAAATCCCTTCTCAATTCTAATTTGTCGCTGCTGAAGATAGCGACGCTGCAGCGGTATCAGTACGAAGTATTTCTGAATTATTAATTCTACTTAATGAAGCAGGACCAACGCTCATTGCCTAGAGATACTTCTTTCTCAGGCTTAGTTGTCCCCATCACTAGAGAGAGCAATTCTTTGGGTGTCATATACTTAGTATAATCTCTTTTTGGTACTCTGTACAGGATTATAGGGCTTCCTAATGAGTTGAACAGATAGAAACAAGACAAACTTACCATGTTGATCTGCTGTTCCGATGAAATACAAGCTGTTTGAATTGCTTTTTGTCTGTTCACAAGATGAATCAAACAAGATTAATCATACAGAGACAATTTTACAAGATTATTTGTGGTCTACATCCTGGTATAGCTGAAATTCCTGCTAAGAAACCAAACAAAGATGTATACATAAGAAGAAAAGAACACTACGTGTTGTGGCATCTAACCCCATGCTGCCAGCCTCTGATTCCTGTCCTTATTTGCCCATGAAAGTTGTCTCCTCACGGAGTGCCCAGCTTGTTCCATGGCCTCACGAGATGTTGATGCAGTATAACCTACACCAAAATTAGAGGTAGAAGTAAACCAGGAGGAGAGAAGATTGGGGCTGCTCATGGGGAAGAGAGAGAGAGAGAGAGAGAGAGAGAGAGAAATTATTGGGACTCACCTGCTGCTAATCGACGATGAAGTCCACACCACCTCCCCGCTCGGGGCAGAGGAGGCCGCCGCCAACGGCTGCTGCTCGGCCACCCCGCGCGGCCCCCTCCATGGTCGCCATCCTGTGCGCCCCCTTCTCCATGTCACACCCTCTCGTGCTCTTCCCATGGGCCGCCGACGGCTGAAGCGCGCGGTCGGTAGAGGCGGCGCAGAGAGGGAGCAGGGGCGGCGGCGCTGAGGAGGCAGGGGCGGCGGCGCTGAGGAGGAGGCGGCGTCGGCGCTGAGGATGGCGAGGCGGCGGCTGGAGGCGGCGGCGGGCGACGAGGGCGGGCGCGGAGGACGGGCGCGGAGCGGGGGCGCGGAGGGCGGGCGCGGAGCGGAGGCGGCGGCTGGGAGCGGAGGAGGCCGCCAAACGAGAGGGCATTGGGGAGAGGAGGAGGCGTGCGAGGGATTGGTGGAGCGCTAGCGACGTCGGGCCGAGCGGGCTTTTAGCGACCCATGGATAAAATGCGGAATCGAGCGAGGGCCTCGCGCCCTGGACGGAACGGCCGGCCGAGATCGCGCCACGTCAGCTCGATCGGACGGCCGAAAATCCAAACGTCTGTGAGAGCTCCATGAGGGTGCAGCAATCATACCGTGGGATTTCACGATCTGATCGGCAAGTTGGTGGAAATCTACATCGATGACGTGGTGGTCAAATCTGTCTCCATGGAGGGACACTTGGATGATTTGCGACGCATCCTAGACCGAACTCGGAAGTTCGGACTGAGAATGAATCCAAAGAAGTGTGCTTTTGGTGTGACGGCCGATCAGTTCCTAGGTTTTCTGCTTCATGAACGGGGAATTGAGATCGGCCTGAAAAGTCAAGAGGCAGTGCGTACCATGCAGCCGCCTACCACGAAGAAGGAGCTCCAACGTCTTATCGGCAAGATCAACTTCGTCCGACGATTCATCTCTAACCTGTCAGGACGAATCGAGCCGTTCATGGCGTTGGTAAAAATTAAATCTGATGACGAGTTTCACTGGGGGGCAGAACAGCAGCAGGCGTTTGACGAGATTAAGCGGTATCTGACAACACCGCCTGTGCTAGTTCCACCCCAACAAGACAGGCCGTTCTATATCTACTTATCAGTAGCTGACATGTCCATCGCTTCGGTGGTGGTACAACTCTATGTGGGTGTTGAAAAGGTCGTTTTCTACCTCAGCAGAAGGATGTTGGACGCGGAGACACGGTATCCTGAGGTCGAGAAGCTATGCCTCTGCCTGTTCTTCACCTGCACCAAGCTTCATCATATCCTTTTGACGGCAGAGATCATCGTCGTATGCAAGTCAACGTTGTCAAGCACATGCCGTCGGCCCTCGTTTTGAAAGGCCGACTTGGTAAGTGGATGTTTGCTTTGTCGGAGTTCGATCTTCGGTATCAGCCTCGCGAAAGCGATCAAGGGACAAGCGTTGGCCGATCTTATAGCTGAACGGATTAATACTAATATAGCAGCACTATCTCGTACGTGCATGGGCTATGTTCTTCGATGGATCGGCTTGTGATGATGGTTGTGGCATCGGCATTCCGCTCGTGTCGCCTCGGGGGCAGCATATTCTTTCGCCATCGGGCTATCTACCCCTTGCACCAACAATGTTGCTGAGTATGAGGCAGATGCGCAAGGGAATGGAGTTGCTTTTGGAAGCCGGGCGGAGGCGGTGGAGCTTTTTGGAGACTCGAAGTTGGTGATCTCCCAACTCACGGACGAATACAAGTGCGAGAGTGAGTCACTCTTTCCATATTGGATGGAATGTCGTGAGCTGATGACACATTTTCGGTACATCAATTTCAATTGGGTCCCAAGGTCTCAGAATACCGACGCCAATGATCTCGCACTGCATGGCGTCGGGATACAAGGACATACCGGACGGGTCGAAGTTCGGTGCGGCTTCCTGGAACAGGATGATTGGAGAGCCGATATCTTCAATTACTTGAAGGATTCGGCTCGGGGGGCACCTAAACGGATAAGATACAAGGCTATGAAATATGTCCTTATAGGAGATGACATGTTCTACAGGACGTTGGAAGGGTTACTACTCAAATGCCTGGGACCAACTGAGTCTAATCGGCTCTTACATGAGGTGCATGAAGGCGCCTGTGGAACTCACCAATCGGCTCATAAGATGAAGTGGTTGATTAGGCGATCAGGGTTTTATTGGCCCACCATGCTTGAGGACTGCTTCAAGTACTACAAGGGATGCCAAGCGTGTCAGATGTTCGGAAAAATTCAGATGGTACCCGCATCAGCGATGAACCCTATCATCAAGCCTTGGCCATTTCGAGGTTGGGGCATGGATATGATCGGCAAAATCCATCCCGCGTCGAGCAAAGGCCACGAGTGGATTCTGGCCATTACAGATTACTTCACCAAATGGGTGGAGGCCGTTCCTATGAAGAAGGTAAAATCGGAAGATGTTATCCAATTTGTCAAAGAACATGTCATTCATAGGTTCGGGATTCCCCAAACCATCACGACCGATGGAGGTTCGGTTTTTGTCTCTAAAGAATTCAGAAAGTTCTGCGATGACATGGGGATTAAGCTGATCCGATCATCTCCATACTATGCTCAAGCCAACGGGCAAGCCGAAGCATCCAATCAAAGCCCGATCAAGCTGATTAAGAGGAAGATTGACGAGAACCCTAGGGTGTGGCATGAGACATTGTCAGAAGCTTTGTGGGCCTATCGCATGTCATGCCATGGAGCTATAAAGACTTCGCCGTACCAGCTTGTCTATGGGCAGGAACCGGAATTACCTTGGGAAATTACGGCTGGATCGAGACGTGTCACGTTTCAGAATGACCTGACACCTGAAGAATATGCAGCCCTGATGAGTGACACTATTGAGGATGCAACGGAACTTAGACTTTGGTCGTTGGAGAAGATTAAAGAGAACAAAGCCAGGGTAGCTCGTGCATACAATAAGAAGGTGAGACCAAAGGAGTTTCAAGTTGGTGATTTAGTATGGGAAGCCGTGTTGCCACTAGGAACCAAGGATAAAGCATATGGCAAATGGTCTCCTAATTGGCACGGTCCTTACAAAGTCATCCAGGTTCGAAGGGCAATGCCTACATGCTTGAACAGCTTGGATGGTGTGAAGTTCCCGATGGCCGTCAATGGCCAACATCTCAAGAAGTATTTCCCAAGCATGTGGGATGATGGGCACTGAGATACGGGGGCCGATTTTAAATCGGCCAGTAAAAAAAATGTGTGTGTACATACAAATCACAGCCGATGCACAGACATTGACTTGAGAAAATATGCGAAGACAACAGTGTGCTAGTACAGCCGATGCACGGACATCGACTTCAGAATAATAAAAGCTGATGCATGGCTATCAACTCTAGAGGAACAAGCTCAATTGAGCAGGTTAACAGATCGGTTTCAGGCCAGAGATCATAATATTTGAGATGAATCTCCTAGTGGATTTGCTGAGGAGTTGAATCTGCGCGTTTAATGTTGGAGGATGGTTTGGACATGGGTTGGACCTGTTTAACCGTGTGAATAGGCAACTGTTTGGCCTCAAATCGCGTTTACAGTGCAAGCCGATGCCCTGCCATCGGCTCTCTGTACAGCGACTTCGTTCGACAATCGGCAAAGTTGACAAGCAAGCAAAATTAATAGGGGAATATTTTCTTCATTAATAATGGGATTTCTTACAAAGAAAGAGCCGATTGCTCAAGGGAGGAAGAACAAAAGAAAGGTCTATTGACCAATCTGCTACTACTACTAGGCCTATACTAGTAGATCCTAGTCTACGGGCCGTCGCTGCCCTCGTCGTCGTCCTCGGAGCTCTCGTCGGCACTGCTGCCGGCGGGCTCCTCGTCACTGCTCCCGTAGCCCTCTACGGGAGCTTCATCCTCCTCGTCATCGTCGCTGTCGTCGTCATCCCACCAGGTGCGGAGGCGTTTCGCCGGCGGGTAACCCTCGAGGGAGTCGTCGTCGTCGTCTTCCTCCTCCTCTTCCTCAGAGGAGGTGTAACCGTCCCAGGAGAACGAGTCGTCCTCGCTCTCCGATTCCAGTTCCCCATCAGCGAGGAACTGGAGGTCTTCATCTCCGCTGGTCAAGGACTTGTCGTCCTCGGACCAGACGGAGGAGGCGTGGTCCTCCTGGTCCCACTCCTCCGGGGCGCGTATGTCCACCGGCGTCGGCTCGCGGGAGGAGGTAGACCGGTAGGAAAGACCGGAGGAGGAAGAGGAGGAAGAGTCCATGGTGGAAGAAGGGTTTTCGAGTACTACAGAGGAACAGAGGATGAGGAGGGGATGGAGAAGCGAATTGCTCGATGCGGTTAAATAAAAGGGATATGGTGGAGATTCAATGCCACAGCAGTTTCCGAGGAAGTGGTGCCCAAAGAAAAATTGGCCAGGTCATGCGGAGAAGTGGAGGAGGCAAGGCATCATGATGAAGGATACTGCGACGGTTCTGCTCTGCCACGACATGACCCGACGAAGAAAAAGCAGAGTGATTTTGGAATTGTTATTTCCAAAACCAGGGGGCATGTGTTATCACCAGAATTTGACCGGATCAGAGGTGGGCCGCGATTAAGATGGGCTTGAAGAATATACCTGGAAGGAATACATTGAATCGGCCTTGTATACAAAGTTTGAGCTAGTTTGCCCGTGTATCTGTAAATATAGTAGGATACGTGTCGGTTAGATAGAATTTGGCTCGTGCACGGTTGGGATTACTCCCACGTTAGAAAGTCTACGGACTATAAATATGTATCTAGGGTTTCTGAAATAAACAACAATCACGTTCACCACAAACCAATCTAGGCGCATCGCCAACTCCCTTGTTCCGAGGGTTTTCTTCCGGGTAAGCATCATGCTGCCTAGATCGCATCTTGCGATCTAGGCAGTACACGTTTATTCGTTGTTCATGCGTTGCTCGTGCTGAAGCCTTGTTGATGGCGAGCAACGTAGTTATCATAGATGTGCTAGGGTTAGCATTGTTTCATCGTATCATATGCTTTCGTCCGTGCAACCCTTAGACGTCTAGCCGCCCTTACACCTATCTTAGGTGTAAGGGCGGCACCTCGCTTGATCGTTATTTTGTAGATCCGATCCGTTATGATTGCTCCTTGTTCTTCAAGGATTAGTTTAATATCTGCATAGTTAGGCCTTACAAACGGGTTGAAGGATCCAGTGGCACGTAGGGTGTAGTTTGCTAGCCCTAGATAAGATGTTCCGGGGATCAACTTCATGTTGGTTTTTAGGCCTTGTCTAGGGTCGGTTTATGATCACCGTGTGTGGCCGCCAGGCTCAATCACGCGTAGGATGTTCCGATTATGTGGTGAAAACCCTAAATCGTCGTAGGTCGTTTTAGCTTTATATTGATCAAGCAGGACCACCATTGATCGTATACCTCATACGGATCATGGGTGGATCGGCTCCTTGAGCCGATTCACAGGACAGCCTGAGAGCCGATCGAGGCTCGTATTTAATGTTTATGTGTATGCCATGCAGGAAACTAAGCGAAGCAAATCCATCACCTTCCTGACCAGGTATAGGTCAGGTGGCACGCCCTTGCACCAGCATCGGACGTGTGTGCCGAGTCTTTGCGGGCCGTCGCTCGAGGGACCAGGGCCAGCCGCAGTCCTGGGAGCCTCCCGGCTCTACTGTGTTGCCCGTCGCTGCTCGCCGGTGGGTTTCTGACCGCAACAGATATACACATATATACATGTACGAATTCTAGTCTTCCATATGTGTTCTTCTTTCTACTATTTAGTTCATGCTTTAGCAAAGTATGGCAACAACTATCTAATCTTTCATATGTGTTCTTCTTTCTACTATTCAGTTCATGCTTTAGCAAAGTATGGCAACAACTATCGAATGATTGCTTTGTTGCTTATCTAGAAATAGCCTACTCTTTGCTATATTTCCTTTCACTTTTAACATTTCACATTTCTTGGATAGTCTAACATATGTTTTTCCCTTCCTTTCTCTGAATACAGAGTAAATTGGAATCTTTGAATTGTTAGATGTACCCACATATACATGTACAAGTTCTATTATTCCATCTGTGTTCTTGTTTCTGTTATTCAATCATGCTTGACAAAAAACAATCAAATCAGTGGTTTGTTGGTTATCCAGTAATAGCCTAATTCTTGAAGATAAGGCAATGTTTTCCAATTGGCTGGTTTGCCTGAAAGTACTATGTTTCAGTGTATGTGCCTTCCAGTAGCTCAACGTGTTAATTTCTACACCATATGTGTCCTTGCTCTGCTCCAGTATCCCCCATACTTTGAAAAATAAAAAAGATAATTTTAAAAAGGTTAAAAAATTGAACTTTTCTTAAATCAAAGATGATCAGATATTTTACTTGTATAGAAATATTTCCATACGGAATTACTTTCATTGTATCCTGGATAAAAAAACAAACTCGAAACACCCCATGACCAGGTATTATTTACTTTATACTATTTGCCATAAAAAATTGCCCTGAAGACCATGAGAATCATTTCTTTTCCAAACATTTTTTTACGAGTACGAACTTAATCATCCTTGGTTTCGAGGAAGTTTAAGTTTTTGGCTTTTTTAAATTACTACAATTTTGGGGGTGTATGGGTGTGTGTAGCACCCGAGAGCTAAAAGTCCGCGTTAGCATTTAATAGGTATATTTAACATGCTAATATTTACTTCTAGGTGCATGAATGTAGGATGGATTGGCCGGGAGCAACAAATAGGTTTTGTATTGAATTAGAGATAATTAGCACCATTTCCTCATAGTTCTTTGTGTAATTCATCTTACCTAGCTATATGCTATTTCAAAATATTCCACATTGCTTCCGACAAGTAGATGGTGAAGTGTGGTGCCATTCTTTTGCCACCTTCCGACTACTCTATATGGGTTTGAGCACATCCCAATTTATATACCATGTTAATTACTTAAACATACGTGGATGGTTAATTGTATCCTAATTAAAATATCCCAATTCAAATAGGTGGTTTCCTTTGTTGTTAGGCCCATTGCAGGTTAACTATTTGTTGGTGCCAACCAATTATAAAGTTTGGTACGACTTTATGTTCTTTCAGAGTCTGTACATAATTTTCAGAGTCTGTTTCTTCACAAAAAAAAAAAAAAAAACTGGCAACCTAGGGGTATTGTGCGTATTTGAAATGCTTATTCGGTAATCTTCACTGAAATATGTCCGTTGGTAACGATGAGTAAAATAATAAAATGGTTCTCGATCTGGTACATTGTTAATACACTTGTTCACGAAACACTCAAATTCAAAAAAGGGGGAGTACTCGAAAATGCTGAAATTAATTGATAAAATATGATAACTTTGGCTCTTATTATCAGCTTGCACCCAATGTCACTTTCATTACAATTAATTTCTAAAGATATACTTGTGCGTTCCCGCAGCAAGGCGCCGTGTATGATCTAGCAAGTAATAGTACCGGGTGCATCATCTTGTATTGTCATCAAGCCCGGCTTGCGGGAGCATCGATAGTCTTATTATTATTGTCCTCAATGTCCTTGATGAGTTCGAAACGTTCCCTTTGGCAAACCCGCCACATCCACCTCTCCGGTATTCCTGCTGGTTCTCGTCCTTGACCATGCACCCGATTCTTTGGATAAACTCTAACGAGTAAGGTTGGCCTGAATATATATAAGAGGGAGAAGACGAGATTTAATCTTGAAAGAGTTTTGGTTAGGAATTCGGAGGATTTGGTGAGCATGAAAAATGAACGCACTTGTCTCCCGCCGGTTTGGTGAAGACTTGGAGCACAACTCCGTCGTCATACCCTCTCGTCCACCCGCACGCCCAGCTCTTGGCACTCCTTGATCTGTTCTTCCGACAGCGACGTCCCCGGCGCGCTGCCTTACACCGTCATAGTAGCTGGCCGGAGGCGGCGGCAGGAGCTCAAACCCGCCCATGGAGGACCGAGCTCGGATTTTCCCGAGCGCGCCAAGGATGTCGTGGCTGGTCATTGCCGAGTGCTGTATGCCCGGGCCACCGTGGTGGTCCAGGAACGTCTCGACATGGCTCCGCAGCTTGGTGCCGAACACCGGCTCCAAGATACTGAGCAGCACGTTCTCTGAGTTGTTGGCGATCACCACGCCGTTCACCCCGCTCTCTTCCGGGCACACGTCGTCCGCGGTGAACTCCCAGAACTTGTGGAACCCGGTGAAGCCGGCAACATTGGCGGCCACAGGTGCCAGCTCCGGGATGTTAACGTCGACGTGGTCAAACCGCGTGAGCCCGAAGTCCGGCGTCCCGCCGGAGCTCACCACGTCCTGGAACCCCGGCAGGAAGGACACGTCGGTGCCGTCCGGGTAGCTCACGAAGCGGAGAACGCTGTCCCCGGCTAGCTCCACCTCCGCGAAGCCAAACCCGTGGCCGAGATCGGCGGGGCGCAGGCTGGCCGCGCTCCGGCGTCCACGCTCGCGACGAAGGCCTCGGCCGCGTCAGCGACGCGGACGGCCACGGCACGCACGGCCAGGCCGCCGTGGGTTCCCGTGAAGCGCCGCGCGGCGTCCGCCGAGAAGGAGGGCAGGGACGCGGTGGTCGCCGAGTCGGCGACGTGCGGCGCGTACGGCGCGGTGAAGAGGAACGAGAGAGAGCCAGAGCGTGCGCGTAGTAGGCGTGAGGCGTGCGCAGTGTTCCCCGTGGAGAGGTCGGACTGCGCGGCGAGTGGCACGCCGAGCCCGAAGGAGAATCGTGCGGCGGCCGAGGCGGCATCGGCGCACCAAAACTCGACGTGGTGGAAATCCATCACGTGGAAGCGATCGGTGGCTTTCTCCACCTTCCCACCAATGGAGGCGGCGGCGGCAGTGGCATGGGGGGCCATTGGGTACACCGTGGTCAGTTTTTGGTGAGTTGGGAGGGGTCGACGGCGTAGCGCAACCAGGGGGCGTCGTGAATGGGCATTGGTGTTGGCGAGGTGGGCATGGAAAGGCGAGGAAACTAGAGCTTGGGCATTCATCATGCTTGTTCGCTGCTGCTTTTTGAACCTTGCTTGTTTGCTGTACTTGTGATTGTGATAGTGGCTCAGCTGGATGCAACCGCTTATAAAGGCAAAACCTAGTCTCAATTTAGGAAAGCCAGCTCAGGTGGTGGTATTCCGAGCCACACACGAGTACACCAGTAATAAATGATCCAAGGATCTTCTCCGGTTATGGGCCAGCCACACTAGTAAATGACAGAATCGTTTGTGATATTTTTTTTGCCTCTTGCTGGATAATAGCCGAGCCACACCAGTACACCACTAATAAATGATCCAAGGATTCTCTCCGGCTATGGGCTAGCCACACTAGTAAATGATAGAATCATTTGTGATATTTATTTTCCTCTTGCTAATAATGGTCGAGTCACACCGAGAAACCACTGATAAATGACTCAATGATCTTCTCCGGCTATGGGCCAGCCACATTAATAAATAACCCAACGTTGGTGGTATTTATTTCCCTCTTGCTGGATCATAGCCAAGCCACACCAATATACCCGTAATAAATGGCCCAAGGATCTTCTCCGGCTATGGGCCAGCTACACTAGTAAATGACGAGAATCATTTGTGATATTTATTTCCCTCTTGCTCGGATCATAGCCGAGCCACACCGAGTACACCACTAATAAATGGCCCAAGGATCTTTTTCGGCTATGGGCCAGCCACACTAGTAATGACAGAATCATTTGTGATATTTATTTCCCTCTTGCTGATAATAGCCGAGCCACACCAGTACACCACTAATAAATGACTCAAGGATCTTCTCCGGCTATGGGCCAGCCACATTAATAAATAACCCAACGTTGGTGGCATTTATTTTCCTCTTGCTGGATCATAGCCGAGCCACACCAGTACACCACTAATAAATGACCCAACGATCTTCTCCAGATATGAGCGTAAATGACCTAAAGATCTTCTCCAGCTATGGACCAGCCACACCACTAGTAAATGACCCAACATTTTTCTCCAGGTATGGGCCTTCGGCTCCTCCCTCGGCGGAGGAAAAGAGCGGTTCGCGTGAGGGGAGTGATGCGGTTGCCAAAAGTGGTCGACCGCTGGAATTTTGCCTTGGGCCTTAGCCCATGTCCCAATATAAATTCTGAAATTCTCTTGGCCCATGTGGGAATGGCAAGGGGTGGTTGGGAGAGAGTTGGAGTGGTATATAAGGTGGGTTGTTCTAGTTACACCTGGGCATTCCTCGGGCCGGGCCGGGTTTCGGGCCAGGCCCGAAAAAGCCCGAACCCGAATTCCCAGGCCCGAGCCCGGCCCGGCCCGACCTTCGGGCTTACAAATCGAGCCCGAACCCCGAACACAGAAAAGCCCGGCCCGGCCCGACAAGCTCGGCCCGAACTAGGCGTGAACCACGTTTTTTTGCAAGCCCGAGCCCGGCCCGGCCCGACGTTCGGGCTCAGAAATCAGGCCCGAACCCGGCCCGACATGTAGGCCCGACCCGGCCCGGCCCGGGATTTTCGGGCTGGATCGGGCCGGGCTGCCCATTGGGCACATCTTGTGATGAGAGTGCAAGATCATTATCACCTTCAGGTGTCTGAGATGCCACTATTCTCTTGCTGCCCTTCGTTGATGAGCGTCCCCTTGTACTAGTTGTTTCTATGGGAAGCTTGCTTGAAACCTATATTATGTGTCTGTGAGTAACGAACAAAAGGAAGAAATCAAGCATAAACACTCATGTTTGGGACTACAAATCAACTTAATTATGATCTACCATGTAGTTTTTTCAGCGAAAAAGACTGTTTCGGCACAACTTAGGGCTTGTTTCATTAATAGGGTAGGAAAAATAGAGGGATAGGAAAAAAATTATGATTGCTATGGCATGTCTCATTAAATCCTATGGGAATTGTAGGAGTTGTTGTTTGATAGCAGCTAGAAAAAAACAGAGGAACTATCAATAATTACAATATTAGTACTTCAAGTTGGATCTTTAAAATACTAGCACTTACTCACTCAGCTAGCGTAGAAATGTTTTCAAGAGCTCTCACCTAATGAAAAGTTTCCTAAAGGAATAGGCTAGGACAAGTTGGTAGGAAATGATCCTACAGGCTCTATTCCTACAAATCAAACGGCAGTTTAGGGAACAAAAAACCCATAGGAATAAATCCCTTTAGAATCGTATGTAATTCCTACAAATCAAACAAGCCCCTAATATCAATTCTCAATAGTTTTATCCCTAGTTTTATAGAACACAAAAGGGTACATATAAACACTGCTCACAGAGATTCCTCTCGCAGCTAAGAAAGGAGGGTATTCCTCTCGATCTATTCACTGAAGCAGACTGAGACGACGCTACTCGTAGAGAAACAAAAAAAAAGTACATCAGAATCAGTCAGTAGGTAGGCTGAAACGGTGCCTACCATAACGAACTAACTACTCGAAGCTTCTATATAAGCGCAGTTGAACAACCAACTAACTAGTCCATAGCAAATTGGCAAAACAACCGCTAACATCTAGAAACAATAGAAAAAACTTGGAGCCAAAAATATAGTATCACCATTGCTGGACTGTCGGTGCGCATAGATCTCCTATCGATGATGGACAGGAACTGCACTAGCGGGCGTTGCCGGGACAATGGACGGCCACATGTAACAACAGCGCAGCAACGATGTGTACGGCGAGAGGGACAGAGAACTAGGCTAAGGGCGATGGTGGATATAGCCAGAGGGGGAGGCGGAGGCTGATCTAGGGTTCGTTCATCGTTCGATTGGGGGGAAACTCTGTACATTTCGGCTAGGCGCGGGTTCAGATGTAACAAATCCTAGAATACCCTTGTCCTCAGATACCAAGTTCAGATGTTACATCCGTGGGACTCACGGGTAGAAGGGGCATTTCCTCAGTTTCAAAATTTCTAGCACCCCGCCAATATGAATGCTATATTTGGAGACATTTCAGACAGGTGGGTCCGCCTGCGCTAGCTGTCTCAATGAGGCAATCTATGGTACAAGTGGGTTACCTCTATGTGGAAGGATCTAGCCCATGAGATGGATGTACATCTTTTAGTTGTGTTTTTTATTCTAAACATAGTCAGGTGAGGCCACACGAAGTCTGAATGTCTGATCAACAGAACTGCCTGGAAAAGAAAGCTGCTTTTTGTCGAACGTTTAAAGTGGCCGATCTTGCAGCTTGGCCAGGAGCTTTATTCGAAGTCTCCTGATTCAGGTTTATTATTCGAAGTCTCCTGATTCAGGTTTATTATTCGAAGTCTCCCGATTCAGGTTTATTATTTCTTGATAGAAGACCCTAAATGGCCCTACTTTCTTCTGAATGCAACATGTCTGATTAGACCTGACAGAATACCAGTTCAGCCATAAGACGTGAAATGAAACTACAACACCTGTTACGTGGACTTCAAACAACATATCTTCAGTTCAGGTGTCAAACACCAAGTAGTGCAAAATAGTTACAATAGAAGTACCCAAAACAAAATGAAAAGTACTAACACAAGTTTTGCATCCAGATAGAACATGCCACTAACTAAGAAGAGCAATTACTACGCTGGAACAAGAGGAACCTTATTAGCAAACATCATCCTATTCGATCCTTCATCGCCGCACGAGGCACGACCCACATCGGTGTCTGTGTGCTTCCCCATGTCTGCATGTTGTACTTGAAAAACCCTCCCACTGGTTGTCGTACATTAGAAATGTGCAGCCCGATCCAATCTACTTCTGCACGTCTTCTGAGAGTTATTCGATCATCCGAAATGTAGAACCAGCTTGACTTCCCCACCAAATTCAAATCTTCAGATGCTTACTTTTTCATATTCAAGTTTTAAACTTGTTTAAATCTTGGTCAAACCTAGGATTTGACCAAGATTCAACAAATGGGGATAAAGATTCAAAAAAAAATCAATAAAATGAAAAACCAATGCACATAATCTTCTTATGTCATATAGTAAGCATTCAATTAAGTTGATAAACAAGGTCTAGACATATTCAAACTAGAAAAATCATGTATCTAGCTACACCTAACCCTAAAATCTGTCTTATGAAGTCAAGCACGAAGAGAAGTGGTTTTTGGTTTCAAACATGGAAATTTCAAAAACCCTCTCAAGATCTTCATTTTGGAGTGACTAAGAAGGATACATGCTTACTTTTTCATATTCATGTTTTAAACTTGTTTAAATATTGTTCAAACCTCTATGATTTGACCAAGATTCAAATGGACACAAAATTCAAAAAACACTAAAAAAGCGAAAAACCAAAGCACATATATAGTCTTCGTATGTCATATAGTAAGCAACATTCAAGTTGATAAACAAGGTCTAGACATATTCAAACCAGAAAAATCATGTATCTACCCCCTAACCCTAAACTCTCTCTTATGAAGTCAAGCATGAAGAGAAGTGGTTTTTGATTTCAAACATGGAAATTTCACCCAAGAGCTTCATTTTGGAGTGACTAAGATGAATAGATGCTTACTTTTTCATACTCATGTTTTAAACTTGTTTAAATCTTGATCAAACCTATGATTTGAGCAAGATTCAAATGGGTATAAAAATTAAAAAAAAAACAAAAAAAAAACCAAAGCACATAGTCTTCGTATGTCATATAGTAAGCATTCAAGTTGATAAACAAGGTCTAGACATATTCAAACCAGAAAAATCATGTATTACCCCATAAACCTAAACTTTGTCTTATGAAGTCAAGCATGAAGAGAAATGATTTTGGGTTTCAAACATGGAAATTTTAAAAACCTCCCAAGAGCTTCATTTTGGAGTGACTAAGAAGGATCCATGCTTGCCTTTTCTATTCATGTTTTAAACTTGTTTAAATCTTGGTCAAACCAGGATTTGACCATGATTCAAATGGGCATAAAATTTAAAAAAAATGAAAAACCAAGGTCTTGTGATGTCATATAGTAAGCATTCAAGTTGATAAACAAGGTCTAGACATATTTAAACCAGAAAAATCATGTATCTACCCCCTAACCCTAACTCTATCTTATGAAGTCAAGAATGAAGAGAAGTGGTTTTGGGTTTCAAACATGGAAATTTCAAAAACCCCCCAAAAGCTTCATTTTGGAGTGACTAAGAAGGATCCATAGGAAACTCTGTACTAATACAGTATAATAATCACCCGAGTTATTAGAGCAACAAGTCTGTCACTTACGTGTGGTTCCCATGCGGGAGGGATTTGTGGGGGGTATTGCGTTATGTCGCTGGCACGATAGGCCCGAGCGTGTTTTCACCACTGCCGTGTGTTGCCCCCTCCCCCCCCCCCATTTCGACCCCCGAACCACGGGGTCAGCAAGGGGGTGTCAGTTGTTTTATCGGGGCGCCGACACGCTTTGGGGGCTGCCGATGGGGACTGATTTTGGACCTGAGCCCCCAAAGGATGTTTGGGGCCTTTGGGGGGTCCCGGTGAGGATGCTCTTACCGTTTCACTACAGTTGCTTTTTTCTTTAATTCACTGGATTGCATTATGTAAACTATGGTATCGAATCATTTTCAACTGCCATGGTTTTGATTGGCGCTAGGGTATGCGTAGGGATCAATGGGCGTAATCCCTTAGAGTATTGGGTGAAACCCGTACCGTCACCTAATTCTCAAAAAAACCCATTCCAATCCAATCGACAGGGGTAGAGTATCGAAGATTGAGAAAAATACACTAAGATTTAGAGAAAGTGAGTATAAATGGGAATTAAAGTCGCTTAATATACTCTACCAAATAGTATGTTTCTAGAAATAACTAGATATTTCGGGTTTGGTAGAATTATCCCCACTAATTCTCATAAAAACACTAGTGTCAAACATGGCTCAAACCAAAATCTAGAACAAATACTCTACAAAGTACAATATGTCATATATCACGACTCATCTGTGCGAGCTAGTTCTAATCCGAATTTGTCGGTATTTCACTCTCGGGATCTGACAATTGGTATCAAGAGAACTTCTAGCTATGAAATTGGGCCTCGTGCTTAAACAAAATAAGATGCCGCCAATGAGAATTGTGAGGTGTTTCAACTATTTGGAAGTTTGGCAAATATTCACTCTAAGAAGGAAGACAAGGGTTCAGCTATCAGCGAAATTCTAACAGCTCTCACGCATTTGCCGGGTGCTAAGATTATAAATTTTCCATTACATGTTGGTTTTACTGCTGGTAAACGAGGAAGCGGTGTGTAGACTGTAGAGATCACGGCCGTAGATGCAGACCCAACAAATCCGTCCGATAACTGAAGAAACAAACACTTGAGCGTTAGAGTGTAGCTTCATGATTCAGATACGATCCTGACAGCCAAGCCAGGCGCGGCGCCACTCTCCGAACTGCTCCCGCAGTAGACTCAGGCCATGGCCTGGATCTGGATGGTCCCGGCGGCCGGCGCCGTCGTCCTCTGGGCGGTTTCCCTCAGGCGGATCCTCTCCTCCCCGGCACCGTACTGCCTGCCTCCGAGCCCTCGCTTCATGCCCCCTCTACGCGGCGACAAGAGAAGCAGGAACGTGCTCCTGGTGCTCGCCCACCCCGACGACGAGTCCATGTATGTCGCACTCCCCATCTCATCTCCTCTCCGTGTATGCTCTGCACGCCAGGTGCTCGACGAAATGTCTGGCACACCGAGGATCGTGTAGGACAGCATGTATTGATTGACTGGAAATCGAATAGCTTCAGCTTGTGGAAATGAGAGCGGTCCTGCGGCCTATGGTTCGATTCGGACAAACAGTGGCCGCAATTTTGTTGTGGCATAACGTGTGTCTTGACTTAGTTCTGAGTTTTAGCTTGCTGTCAAGGTTAATTTCTTCTTATGTGATACGGCTGCGTTACTGCTGCTGCAGGTTTTTCACTCCAACTATACTTTTCCTCAAGTCGAAAGGTCACAACGTTCACATTTTGTGCATGTCCCTGGGTAAGATTGCTACACTGTTGTAGTGTTGTCATGTATGTCTCTACTCTCTGTGCATATACAGCATGTATGTCATGTATGTTCTGGTACCAAAAAGTCATTCTTCTACGTGGCTTACTCAAACATACACCATATGCTGAACGGTTTCTCTAACTTGCAAGGCAAATCCAAACTACTGCATGCTAGAGCACCATGCTCTCTTATTCTGGCTTATAAACATTTGCTGAGTTAATCTTTCAGTGGCCACTACCATTTTTACAGGTAATGCTGATGGTCTTGGAAATATTCGTAAAGAAGAACTATACAAAGCCTGTGCTACTCTCAAGGTACTCAGGTCCGCATTGCTCCATAGTACCCCTTGGAGAGCAAGTTCTTGTTCAGGTCCTGACAGTGCTTCAATAATTGCAGATTCCAGCTGAGCAAGTTGAAGTCTTGGACCATCAAAAGCTACAGGTTATTTATTTTGCACTCATTTTCCACAGTTCAGATACTATTCAAAACATATGGTGAAGTACCCAACGCATATTTTAGGATGGATTTCAAGAGAAGTGGGATCATGGACTGTTAGCAGAACTTACCATGGAGCAGATCCAACTATGGGATATCGACACTGTAATGGCTTCAACTCAGTTCTCACATGAATTTAAAAGCATAATGTTATGCCTTCCTTTATTTTGCACCGTATTTGAAATCATCAAGGAGCAAAAATGCAGATGTGCTGATCTGTATTATATGTGATAGAAGAAAGTTTGAGTAGTATGTATCACCACAGCAATATTACTTTTGTTGCTTTATGTACTTCTCCGATCAATTGATTGTTATACTTTAGCGGAGATAGCTTGTTCAAAGGAACTGTCACAACCTCTTGCTAATCCTACTTGTTCATGAGGAAAGCCATGTTATCTGATGTTCTATATTAGTTATCACCCATCTCCAAATCTAAATACATGTTCGCTGCAAACAGTTACTAGTTCATCATACGTTGTGTAATACAAATGTTCTTATCTCCTTTTCTGGACCTATGAATTTAATATATTGCATTTTACTTCCAGTATCTGTACTTACTGGTGCAATACTCCATGTTGTTTTAGATCGTGACCTTTGATTCCTGTGGAGTATCAGATCATCCGAATCACCGCGACGTTCATCATGGCATAAGGTGAGTCAGCTTGTTAAACACCTTATAAGTGGGCTTTTATTGTGCGTCTCCATTCCCTACATACATGTATGAGTTAATTTTAATTAGGTTACAATAGAATAGGCAAACTAATTATTGTGCTGCCAACTTACCATAAATTTGGCTTATAGCATTGGGTTACACTTTACTTTTCTCTTTTCACACAGTTCTGTTAATATGTGGATGTCCATACAGGTGGCATTTGAATTCAGATCTCTAATTTCTCTATGGTTGTGGTGAGCTGCAATCATTCTGTTGCTGTTGTTACCTAGCTGCTAATTTTTTAACTTATGGTTGTTACTTGTTTAGATTTCATACATATGCCTATATTTGTGTTATTTTATAGTCTATTGTTCTAGAGTCTAAAGTCTAAACATCATAATATTTCATAATGAACAGAAAGCTTCTTCATGAGAACCAGCAAGGAAACATTGAAGCATGGGAACTTGTAAGGTTTTTCCCCAAGAGCTTTGATTGCCATCCGTTTCATTCTATAGTCTGAAGGAGTATTTGAATAATATGTTGAGTTTCTTTATGGTGATTAAAGAATTTACCTCGTCACTTCCATAATCAACTAATTCTATGCATGTGTTTTCTCAAAGATGTTTTATTGACTCGATGTCCTTATCAATGTTATTGGCACTTAAGCTAGTTAAACTGGACTGCATTTGACACGGGGAACAATAAATTAGTTGTGTTCTTATGCACAGTTTAGAATATTAGCAGTCAGTTTAATGTGTGAAAAGCTCTGTACTACACAAATTACCATACCCTCTATTTGTATCTGAATTGTACGGATGTACCATAGTACATAGACTTTCTTTCTTGGAAAAACTAGTGATTTGAGCGTTCACATGATTGATTCTGGTTTCTTTGGAAATGTAGGTAAGCCTGAATATGTTCCGCAAGTATAGTGGTCCAGTTGACATCTGGCTATCTTCTTTGATTTCCTCAAGCTCGAAACAACCAGTGTGTTGTGTCGTTAACTGTAGCCCATCCCGGACCTTTGAGGCAATGGCTGCACACAGAAGTCAGTGGGTTTGGTAAGTAGGATCAGTCTTCTCTACATTTACACGTCATCTCTGCTGCCTTTTAGGAACTCTGACCCCAACAGAATGATATGGTCAATTCATAACCTCTATGAAGTAAAAAAAGGATCGTAACTATACCATAGCTATGTGTAATACCCCCTTCCAAAAAAATATGACATTGCGAAACATATGCTAAGTTGTTTAACTAGATTGTTACGGTTAGACTTGTTTCTTTTTTAGGACACTGTTTGACTGTTAGGCAGGTTGTTGGCAACTTGGCATGATATAACCTGATGCTTGCTGCAATACTCAATTTTTTTAAATAAGTATTTAAGTAAGGCCACACCCAACAATTAAGGAAGTTTGGATTATCTATCTCAAAATTGTCAATTCAGTTGGTTTCTGTAGACAATGCATTATACTGAAGAAAATCAGCATATTCCTTGTGTTTTTGTAGGTTCAGGAGATTGTTCGTCAGGTTCTCGAGTTACACATACATAAACATGCTTCAGAAAATTTAGCATTTGCTGCTGTGCTGAAGCAAGAACTGTGTCGGTATGAAGATTCCTCAGAAGCACAAGACACTGGTGCTGGTTTACTTGCACTGTATTAGATGAAATCAAGGATACATGGCCAATATCGGGATGAAGCGGAGCAGTGTAGGAATCTACGTTATCTCAGCCCTAACTAGTGATCTTGAAAATTTTGATTCCCAACTGTCGACTGAGGTGGTGTATAGGCAATGGTAGTCCTACTGTGTTGGTGCTGCCGGCAATGTTGCAATGCCTGTTCTTGGTACGGTTTACTCCATTGTAACGCCGCATCCAGCTCGCACTTGCAATGTTTTTCCTAAAATTAATATGGCAAAAATGAGATGGGTCAAACCATAAATTGAACTCAAAATTTATATACATGTTTGAACCTGAGCTGGGGATATTCTGGCCCTAAATTTCAATTTGGGTTTTTTCCGACCGTTAAAATGTTCATATTGAGTATTCTCACCTGGTGAAAATTCCACATTTCGCAGATAGCCAAAAGCGCAACTTTTGGATGAATTCTTTTTGTGTCGAGGAAAAGAACTATTGGATACATTTTGAAGGTAAGGAATACTCCCTCCATCCTAAAATATAAGGCGCCCTTAAATTTCGCTCGTCAACTAATTACAACATTGACTATAGTTTATGCTTATAACATGTTCACAATATTTTATAAATATATATGAAATGAAAGAGAATTGCGAGACAAATGTGACGATAACGTTTATAGATTCTTAATCCATATATTTTACTCCCTCCGTCCTGTCTAAATTTTGTCTAAACTTGAATATATCTAGACGTGATTTAGTGTATCGATACATCTAAATTTAAACAAATTTGAGATTTCTTTACTAGACGGAGGGAATAGTATATTACCCACTCTGTTTCATGAAACTTGTGTAAGATTTATCTAAATTTAGACACTAAATAGTATCTAGACGGAGGAAGTATACTAGTTGTTTTGTTTTGGAATAACCATGAAATTCAAGGGGCCTATACGGAAGATGTCCCATTTGAAAATGCAAGTCCCGACGTTCTCCTTGGAGTTGAACGACGACCAAATCGCGTGCGTTTTGGCCGCGGAAAGTAGACAGAACGTGCAAAAAAGCTGTCTCGTCTCCTCCTCCCGCGGTCGTGTCTCTTCCTCCTCGCTCAGATCTTGCAGAGGAGCGAGCAAGAAGCTCGGAAGCTCGGAGTAGGTACGGTGAACCATGGGGCTCCTGGGCGCGGAGCCGCCGGGTCCCAACGGCGGCAGGTTGCCGGGATTCCTGGGCCGGCAGAACAAGTATGTGCGCATGGACGACGGCGTCGTGCCTCCGCCGGAGGAGCACGAGGGCGGCGAGGCCGTTCGTGCCGGCCGGAGCCGCAGCAGCACGAGATACGTGTTCGCCTGTTCCGTCTTCGCCTCCCTCAACTCCGTGCTCCTCGGCTACGGTACGTACGTCCGCCGCCACATCTCTCCATCACCGGCCGGCAGCTAGCCGCTGCCGTCGCCGTCAGTGGGATCCCTGATATAGATTTCATTTTGGTTTCGGCATGGGTTTCATGGTGATGTTGCGTGACATGGCTGGTTAATTACTTGTTGGCGATCAATGGAACGCGTTGACTTCTTAGTTCGTACCAGCTAATCGGTTCGTTGACTTGATTAGAACTCTGCTTCTTGTCAGATGTTGGAGTAATGAGTGGGTGCATTTTGTTCATCCAGAGGGACCTGCACATCACCGAGGTGCAGCAGGAGGTGCTCGTCGGCTGCCTCAGCTTCGTGTCCCTCCTCGGCAGCCTCGCCGGCGGCCGCACCTCCGACGCCGTCGGCCGCAAGCGCACCATCGGCCTCGCCGCCGTCGTCTTCCAGGCGGGCGCCGTGGTCATGACCCTCGCGCCCTCCTTCCGCGTCCTCATGGCCGGCAGGCTGCTCGCCGGGGTCGGCATCGGCTTCGGCGTCATGATCGCGCCCGTCTACATCGCGGAGATCTCCCCCGCCGTGTCCCGCGGCTCCTTCACCTCCTTCCCGGAGATCTTCATCAACCTCGGGATCCTCCTGGGGTACATCTCCAACTACGTCTTCTCGGGCCTGCCCGACCATGTTAACTGGCGCGTCATGCTCGCCGTGGGCATCGTCCCGTCCGTGTCCATCGTCTTCGCGCTCCTCGTGATCCCGGAGTCGCCGCGGTGGCTAGTCGTGCAGGGCAGGGCCGCCGAGGCGCGCGCGGTGCTTCTCAGGGTGACCGACAGCGAGGAGGAGGCCGACGAGAGGCTGGCAGAGATCGAGGCGGCCGCGGCCGGCGCGGCGAGCTCCGGCGAGACGGTGTGGCGGGAGCTCTCGAGGCCGTCGCCGACGATCCGCCGCATGCTCGTCACCGGGCTGGGCATCCAGTGCTTCCAGCAGATCACCGGCATCGACGCGCTGGTGTACTACAGCCCGACCATCTTCCGGGACGCGGGCGTCACCACCGAGAGCCAGCTCCTTCTGGCCACGGTCGCCGTCGGGTTCTTCAAGACGGCGTTCATCGCGCTCGCCATCGTGCTCATCGACCGCGTCGGCCGGAAGCCGCTGCTGTACGTGAGCACGGTCGGCATGACCGTCTGCCTGGTGCTCCTGGCGGCCACGCTCTGGCTGCTCGCGCACGGGGCCGTGCCCAAGGCCCTCGGCGTTGCCATCGCCGTCGTGGCGGTGTGCGGCGACGTGGCCTTCTTCTCTGTGGGGATAGGACCAGTGTGCTGGGTGACTAGCTCGGAGATCTTCCCGCTCCGGTTGCGGTCGCAGGCTGCGGCGCTCGGCGCAGCGGTGAACCGTGTGACCAGCGGAGCCGTGGCCATGTCGTTCCTGTCCGTGAGCCGCGCTTTGTCCGTCGCGGGCGCGTTCACCGTGTTCGCCGCCATCTCGGCGCTGTCCGTGGTGTTCGTGCACATGTTCGTGCCGGAGACGAAGGGCAAGACACTGGAGGAGATTGAGCTACTCTTTGGCGACGGTGATGCCGAGGGGGAGAGACGGGGCGAAGTGGAGCTCGGGGATGCAGAACATCTCGTGCGGAAAGGTTGAAGACACGTTCGCCATGGTCAGCCCTCTGATGGGCAAAGTATCTATGCAGATGTTTAGTTTCAGAATGTGCATTCCATTTTGTTTATTTATTGGGTCGTCCTTTAGGACATGAATTATACAGTTAACAGTCGGCTCTAACATTCTCACAGAACAAACTAACAGCTAGAACAGAAATGCGGAGAGAGTACATCACATCACGGGAGGCAGCAATGTAATCTTTCAGTGTGTAGTTCTTGCATGACACTGGAAATTCGAGAGCTGAGCTCTTACATGTTGCCAATTGCATCAGCATCATTCAAACCATGATTACTCTTAGCCTGAGCTTAACTCCCAGCTGACGATGCAGATTCCAGTGTTAGTTTCATTGTGTAAACTTTACCTGAATTTCCTCAGTGGCAAGAGGAGAGGTTGAAACCTTTATACATGTTTGGCACTTGCTCGTAGGTGTTGACCCACAACGTTTCTGTTATACTAATATGAGGAATGTCATCTATATTTTTCAGCACAGTAGCCCTTTATAGATTATAGTACAAATTGAAGATAGTGTCATCTGTATATTTCAGCATGACCACACCATCTAGTAACAATATAGAAAAAATAACAACCCCGAGCGGCACTTGCTCGTGTGCTGTCTTATTAAGATGGACGCGGCTAATTTTCGGTCGATCGAAAATTAGCTTAATTCCCGATCAACCTGATTTCACGTGTAATTCACGTGCAACTAGGGTAAACGATATGCAATTGTACTTGTACATGCATATGCAATTACATATTTGTATGTAATTCTCATATGCGTGAATCACGATGTAAATCTAACGGTCGTTGACATAGGCATCTCCAATGGGCCTGCCGAAGATGGTACCCGGGGTTTACTGAAGGCCCATGACCCGAAGGATAAGAAGAATCGGAATCCCAAATTATTATTAAGGAAAGTTAGAGTTGTATTAGGAAGCAATACTTGTAATTTTGCGGGATGAGTTGGAAACCCTCCCGGACTCTGTAACTTGTGTATTACGAAACCCTCGGCTCCGCCTCCTATATAAGGGGGAGTCGAGGGACAAAGAGAGGATCGAATCTACTGTCAACACAACCCTAGTTTCATATTCGTCGAGTACTTTTCGGCTGAAACCTTCGAGATCTACTTGCCCTCTACATCCAACGAAACCCTAGTCTACAATCCGTATGCATTGACAAGTTAATACCTTGTCAATTGGCGCCGTTTGTGGGATCTAGAGGCGACAAGGAGCTGATCTCGATGGCACGTTCAAGATCGTCGACTTCGTCGGTAGCAAGCAATACGATGGATCGAGGTAAACAGATCGAAACTGGTCTAGTCGATTTTATTCCTCACCCGCCCTCCCGTTTGGATGCATATGAGTATCTGGAGGAGCCCATGGAGATGACGGTCGGAAAATTCCGATTTTGCGTCAAGAAAGAAGGATCGTATCGTATCGAAGTTCCGATTTCGTCGGGACCGTCAGCGGTCGATTCCGATTTCTCATCAGGCGAGGAGGAGATTTCGTCACCACGCCTCATCAACTCCATGGCAAGCGAAAAGCTCGCCAAGATCTTCAGCGACATGTCCTTCGAGTCGTCTGCGGACTCTGATATAAGCAGCGACTCAGACAGCGTCGACAGCTTCAACTTCATCGACAGATCTGTTGCTCTTGGAAATGTCTTCACCAATCTATATGATGGTGTCACCAATTCAGAAAAAAATCAAAATTCAAAATATCATCAGATTTACGCAATCGAGGAAACAAACCGAGCAGAGCCGGAGACGTCAGAGGCTTTCGACAATGTGGGAAACCCATATGTTGATCCCGCTGATCTTAGACGAGGTTTAGGCACTAAATATGTCGGGCCTACACCACGTCTAAGGGTTCAACTCCCGCAAGAAGCATGGGATAGAGCCGCAAGAGCCATGGATGGTACGGAACCAATGACCACAAGCTGCTACGGCGAGAAGAATTGCAAGCTTATCAATATAGACTCGCTCGTGTTAGTAGAGAGCTAGAAAAACGGACAGTCTGCATTAAATAGAAGGCGAGGAGGCAGCCTCTGCGTCAAGCGGACGAAGAGCGAGATCTAAGTCGACAATCGGGAAATTCAGGAGATAGTCACAGAGAAGCTCGAAGGAGAGCAAGATCTCGGCTACAAAATATACCCGAAGCAGAGAGGGAGAATTTAATTCAAAACCTCGACATGTCTTTCATGTCAATCGACACGAGGGGAAATATTATCCCTAAAACACCGGAAGCTGGGTACATGGCAACGCAAGCTTTCATACTCGCGTCCAGGCCACCTCCCGGAGATCCAAGAGAAGCGTTGTATAACATGACCATGGCAGGATGTGGAGCCATGGGAGCAGCGTTCGCGGCTACACCGCCCGACGGAACTGCAATGCAAAATAGTCTGCGACCTACTGTAGCAGTGCAAGATCCACCGAGAGCAAGTGGAGTCAGAGATACAGCGACTCAAGCCAGGGTGGATAGAGCGCGACAAGAGAGAAGGGAACATCGGCAGTCACCAGAACTTGCTGAAGAAGATATGTGCGGCCTCCCGTGTTTTACGCGACGGGTCCGAAAAACTCGAGTCCCGTCAGGATTCAAGTTACCAGACAGCTTCAAAAAAATCGATGGCTTCCAAGATCCCGAGGATTGGTTAGTTGATTACCTGGAGACGGTGAAGTTAATAGGGGGCACCAGAGCAACAGCCATTTAAAGTATTCAAATACACCTGAGCGGAGCCGCAAGATCTTGGATCAAGAAACTTCCTCCAGGATCCATCGACAGCTGGGATAGTTTCGAGGATGTGTTTGTCAAAAACTTTCGATCAACCTGCAAAAAACCGGTATCACTAGAAGAGTTGAGATCGTGTCGAAAAAAGCATGATGAATCAATGAGAAAATACATCCAAAGGTGGAACATCATCAAAAACTCGGCAGAGAATATATCTGACGAGAGAGCAATAGATGCATTCGTGGCAGGAATTCGACGATGAGATTTTGTCGAAGACTTAGGGAGAACCAACCCAAGGACAGTATGACTCTCGAAACAACAGGCAAAATAGTGGATCAAGGTTTCAGAGACCTTTCGTAACTCCCGAAGATATGATGAACGGGCCATGCCAGATGCATTTTTATCTCGACAACAATGGGAAGAGGCAGTCAGGACATCTGCAGAAGGATTGTCGCAATTTCCAAGCAATGTTGCGGGTTGCAGGGCTAGCCAATGCTCAAGCAGCAACTCGAAACCCCCAGGGGCCCAAGAGTGAGATCCACCCACCACCCCCTCCCGTGATCACGGACGAAAATCGACACTAGCTCAGAATAGCGGCAGCACCACACCCACCTCCATATGTTGATCCTAACTCAAATGGCGCGGTCTCGATGATTCAGAAAGCTAGGCCATCTAATAGAGCGCAGAAAGTAATCTCGCGGCAAGTATTCATGGCAGAGAAGGTGCCTCCACCAATGATTGAGTACCTAAATTGGTCGGGACAAGACATTGGCTTCACAATTGCGGATCATCCACAGCAAGTTCCTCGACCAGGACAGTCAGCACTTATCTTACCGGCGGTGATTGCAGGATTCGACGTATCTCGAGTTTTCATAGATGGAGGCAGCAGTTTAAACCTTATGTACGCGGATACACTAAGGAAGATGAACATATCCCTGGCAAATCTAAAACCAACCGACACACGTTTTCATGGAATCACACCAGAGAAGCCGAGTTATCCGTTGGGGAGAATCAATCTCGACGTTCAGTTTGGGACCCGAGAAAACTACAGGATAGAAAGGCTGGAGTTCGAAGTCGTGGATTTCCCGTCGCAATATCATGCTTTGTTGGGACGACCAGCATATGCCAGGTTTATGGCGGTACCACACTACACGTACTTGTTGTGGAGGTTACCCGGACCTAAGGGACCAATCACAGTCAAAGGAAGTTTTGCGTTAGCCGATAAATGCGACAAGGATTTTCATCGACTGTCAGAAACTTTCGGGATGCAAGCAGAATACATGGCGTCACGGCTCACAACTGACTATGATGTGTTACCAGACTCAGGAAGGCCACTCAAGGAGCCAACCTTTAATACTACTAAGGACTCCAAGGAGGTGCAGATTCACCCGACAGACCCAAAGAAAACGACGTCCATTGCAACAAACATGGACCTCGCATAGGAAAGCGCGCTCGTCGAGTTCCTCCGTGAGCATTGGAAAATCTTCACATGGTGTCCAGATGACATGCCAGGAGTACCCAGGGAACTTGCCGAGCACCACCTAAACTTGGATCCAATAGCGAGACCAATCAAACAACCTTTGCGGCGTTTTTCGGAACCAAACCGCAAAGTCATGCTGTCAGAAATTGATCGACTCAGAGAAGCTGGTTTTATTAAAGAGATATCTACAAAAGCTACTTGGGTAGCTAACCCAGTGATGGTGCCGAAGAAAAACACGAAAGTCCTTCGCATGTGTGTCGACTTTACGTGCCTCAATAAACACTGTCCAAAGGATCACTTTCCCCTCCCAAGGATCGATCAAATCATCGACTCCACGGCAGGATGCGAACGTCTTTCCTTCCTGGACGCGTATTCTGGTTATAACCAGATCAGATTAAAAGAGGATGACGAAGCCAAAACAGCGTTCATAACACCTTACGGCGTGTTCTGCTATAGAACAATGCCTTTTGGCCTGAAAAACGCGGGAGCAACATATCAGCGGATGATGCAAAAGTGTCTTGCAACACAGATTGGGAAAAACGTACAAGTATACATTGACGATGTCGTCATAACTTCAAAAAAGAGGATAACCTTGATCGAAGATTTGAAAGAAACTTTCGACAACCTTGACAAGTTCTGCCTTAAGTTGAACCCGACAAAATGCTCCTTCGGCGTTTCTGCTGGAGAACTTCTCGGGTTCCTAGTATCAGCAAGAGGGATCGAGGCTAATCCAGAAAAAATCCAAGCCATCGTAACGATGAGGAAGCCGACAAAGTTGAAAGAAATACAACAGCTGACGGGGCGAGTCGCAGCTTTAAGCAGATTCGTCGCCAGGCTAGGAGAGAAAGCATTGCCGTTCTATGCTCTGATCAAGCAAGGAGAGAAGTTTCAGTGGAATGACGAGGCGAACAAAGCTTTCGAGGATCTCAAGCGTACAATCTCGACACCACCAATCTTGGTGGCGCCTAAGGAGAAAGAACCCCTCCTGCTATACATTGCGGCCACACCTCAGGTGGTCAGCACAGCTCTCGTAGTTGAAAGGGAAGAAGAAGGAAAACTCCATGGAGTACAGAGGCCAGTATATTTCATCAGTGAAGTATTGTCACCTTCAAAACAGCGGTACCCGCAGTACCAGAAGTTGGCATATGGAGTGTTTACAACAGCAAGAAAGTTGCGACACTATTTTTCGGCGCATCCGATAATAGTGGTCAACGAGGCGCCTTTATCAAATATATTAAACAATCCAGAAGCCACGGGTCGTGTCTCCCTTTGGGGAATCGAGCTTTCTCCTCGGGACATCACGTATGAAAAAAGAAAAGCAATCAAGTCGCAGATTTTACCAGACTTCATCGCAGAGTGGATGGAGATACAAAATACGGGACCCCCAGATTTGTCGAGAACCTGGACTATGAACTTCGATGGATCCAAAAGGTTGGAGGGAGCTGGAGCAGGCGTGATACTAATATCACCTGAAGGCGACAAATTAAAGTATGTCTTACGGATGACGTTCCCAAACGCGTCTAACAATGAGGCAGAATATGAAGCTCTCATACACGGGATGAAGATGGCGAAGGCTTGCGTTGCAACCCGATTGAAAATCTTTGGCGACTCATAATTGGTGGCTCAACATGTCATGAATCAATGTGATGCAGCCAACGAAAGTATGATAGCATACAAGGAGATGTATAATGAGCTCGAAAAGCTATTTGATGGATGCGAAGTAAATCACATCAGCAGGCTGAGCAACGACGAAGCCGATGTTCTTGCAAACATCGGGTCGCAGTGTCTTGCGATTCCACCAGGCGTGTTTTGGGAAGAAATAACAGAGAGATCTACAAAGCCGATGAAATCAAAGAAGAAGGAGAAGGACGAGAAACCCTCGGGAACTACACAAGAAGCATTAGAAGAAGAGGAGGAACAGGATCTAGTAATGATGGTGCAAATCCCATGGATGCAGGCGTACATATCATACATCCTAAGGAAAACAATACCCGACGACCCAGTTGAAGCAAGGCGAGTTATCAGACGTTCCAAAGCCTTCACTGTGGTCAAAGGAGAGTTGTACAAACGAAGTATTTCGGGTGTGTTACAAAGGTGCGTCACACCCGAAGAAGGAAGGGTAATTCTGAAGGAAGTACACGAAGGAGTATGCGGTCATCACGCAAGCAGCCGAGCTATCGCGGCCAAGGTTTTCAGAGCTGGGTTTTACTGGTTGACAACAATTGAGGACGCAAAGGAAATAGTGCGAACTTGCGACGCGTGCCAGAGATTTGCCGCAAGGCCTCATTCTCCGGCAGCAGAGTTGATGCCAATACCGTTGTCTTGGCCCTTTGCTCAATGGGGTCTCGATATGGTGGGAAAACTACACAAGGCCTCGCCAGGAGGATACGAGTATATGCTCGTCGCTGTTGACAAATTCACCAAGTGGATAGAAGCAAAGCCGATAAATTCAGCAGATGGAGCGTCGGCAATCAAGTTTGTGAAAAGCATTGTCTTTCGGTTTGGAGTCCCTCATAGCATCGTCACGGACAATGGCAGCAATTTCACATCCAAGGAATTCAAGGCATACTGTGCAGAGGTGGGCATCAAATTGAGTTTCGCATCAGTCGCGCACCCGCAGACTAACGGTCAAGTCGAGAAAGCCAACGGTATCATCTGCAATGGTATCAAGAAGCGCTTGTTAGGACCATTGGAAAAAGCTCGACATACTTGGCCAGAGGAGCTGCCGAGTGTGTTATGGAGTATCCGAACAACACCAAATACGACGACACGGAGACTCCGTTTTTCCGGTCCATGGAGCAGAGGCAGTATTGCCGATAGAAATAGAGCACGACTCTCCGAGAGTCACGGAATACAACGAAGAAGCTTCCAGGAGAGCATTGGAAGACGATGTCGACGCACTCGACGAAGCTAGAGACGAAGTGTTATCACGAGTTGCTAAGTACCAGCAAGATTTGAAAAATTACCACAGTCGACGTTTGCGACCAAGATCTTTTCAGATTGGAGACTTAGTTCTGCGGCTCAATCAAAAAAGCCATGAAAAGCTCGAGTCGCCGTGGCTTGGACCTTACATCGTCACAGAAGTAATCGAGGGAGGCGCATACAGGATAAAGGACAAGAAGTCAGGAGCTGTCGAGCCAAATCCTTGGAACGTGGCGCAACTCAGGCGTTTCTACTTGTACTGAAACGCCCGCGAGTTTTCAGACGCATTCTTTTCCTTTTTCGGGGCACCGAGTGGGGCCAGAAAAGGTTTTTAATGAGGCGGACTCGCGGTGCTGCAATATAATAAAGATAGTAGAGATATACATCTTTTCCTTCGACATGCTCGGGGGCTTGCGCCCAGAAATTACAATATATATATACAACGCCAACGAACAAAATACCTCGCCTTGGTGCAAAGCACCTCGCCAAATAAAAAAGACGATACAAAATAGTGGTCGACAAAAGAGCCCAGGGGCTAATACCCGCAAAAATAGTACAAACAATATAGCTCATTGTTTCTGCCTTGGTTTAACCTCGCATACACAATAGAGAAAATTGTCACCAAAATGCTCGGGGGCTTGATGAGGAAAAGTAAAAATATTCACTGACTTTACAATATAGATTATGTTTACAACATACAAGGTGCAATTACTGAAAAAACTTGGCAAGCTAAAAGAGAAACTCTCAATTGCTGCCTAGTACATCATCTATGGTCATCCGTTTAGTTTTTACAGTACGAGTACTATGTTCCGCATAGTACTCGGGGGCTAATACCCGCAAAAATAGTACAAACAATATAGCTCATTGTTTCTGCCTTGGTTTAACCTCGCATACACAATAGAGAAAATTGTCACCAAAATGATCGGGGGCTTGATGAGGAAAAATAAAAATATTCACTGAATTTACAATATAGATTATGTTTACAACATACAAGGTGCAATTACTGAAAAAACTTGGCAAGCTAAAAGAGAAACTCTCAATTGCTGCCTAGTACATCATCTATGGTCATCCGTTCAGTATTTACAGTACGAGTACTATGTTCCGCATAGCTACCCTTCACGAACAACTCAGCATCCATCCGAAGAAGTTCATCCATCATGTCTTCTGCTACAGGGGTCACAATATCATCAATTTTGCCAACGTTCCTTTTCCTTTTCGCCATCTTGGCCAGGCACTTGGTAACAATTTGACTCATGTCAAACTTGGGATAGCAGATTTTTATCATCATCATAGCAAACTTGGCGCCGGCAGATAGTTGGGCCCACACAAATCCGTGGATTCGAGGGGCATCTAGAAATTTATCCATCAAAGCTGGAAGGGTCTCCGGCATCTCATTGCGTGAGAACATAGTGCGGTAAACTAAGGACAATGTCCTTGTACGAAGTCGAGAAATTCGCGGACCTGACCCGCGCGATCTTGAAATCGACAATCCGGCGGGTACGTTCGGGTGTACCCCAAAAGTTGGAACCATGCTCCGAGTGCAAGTTTGAGAAGCGCATTGGATCGAGCCTCAACACGTTCATCCTCGGCAGAAGTGTCCAAAAAAGAACCTCGTATTAGCAAAAGAATCAGCGAGGAAAAGAGAAGACGAGCAGAGAAAAATCAAGCATGACCAAGTTAATGAAGCATACCCGTCATATCCAAGCTGGCATCAAGCATTAGCTCAAGCATGAAATTCTCTCGTCGAGAAGCTTCAGCAGCCTCAGAAACCGCAGTTTCCTTTTCAGCTATAGCATCTTGAGCCTGTTGAAGCGCAATTTTTTTCCCTCTCGGATGATTTCCGAGAGTGCTCCATTACCATAAGTGACTGTCTCTTGATAGACTGGAGCTGTTGGCGAAGTTCTTCCAAGTCTTGTGCCGAACCTTTAGTCGAGGAATCTTCAGAAAGTTCGCGAGCAATAGGTGTCTTCTTCAAACAGGACGAAGTAGGAAAAACATCGGAAGGACGAGGAGTTGCAGTATAGTTGTCAAAAATCAACTGAAAAATAAAATTTCGACATCAATCATCAAGAAAAGATAGATTTCCATTGATTCTCGAAGTATGTACATGGCTATTACAAAAGAAGTCCCTAGTGAACTACTGAAGCAGTTGCCGCCAAAACTACTAGGGCCACAATGTCAAAAGAAAGTTAACACTAAAAGAGAAGACAAGGTGGTCTACTTGACCTCCGGCTTCGATGAACTGGGAGCTGGAGCTGGATTGTATCCGAGGTAGGCGAGGATCTTCTTCGAGTTAGGCTTGGCAGCTTTAATCAGCGACTGCCACCTCTTCGTCTCCATTTGCTCCGTGTTGCCAACTCTCGCCCAGTCGACTTCTTGCTGGCTGTCAGCAACCAAGGCGATTGTACCTTCAACACCAACTTTCAACCCTTCTTGGCGAAGTTGGAGTCCAAGGTCTTCTTGAGAATTGAAGCACTTGGCGAGAGCAAGAAAAGTCGTGGGTGCCTCCTTCTTCTTGAAGAAGTATGGGAAAAGCCGCGACAGGCCGATCTTAGCTTCAGCAAGGCCGTCGCGGGCCTCATCTCCGTGGATCTCAAGAAGAGAAAGCGCGTCAAGGAGTTGGTCACCTTCAGGGTTTTCTAGCTCATATTCTTGATCTGTTCTCCCTGAATAAAGTAAAAAAGAGTTGGTCAAAGAAAAGAGGGAACAAAGACGACACAAGGAAAAAGCAAGGATCTGAGCACTTACTAACAAAACGTCGACTCTGCGACTCCAAGAGAGTAAGGATTTCTTTTTCGCGAGCGAGCGAGTTATGTTTTGCTCGAGAAGTTCGCGTCATGAAGTCTCTTTCGAAGATCTTCGACGGCGACGGCATCGGCTTCGAGCTTTCTTGCGAGCATTTTCGCTTTGCTCTAACTTGGTAGCAAGAGCGTCAGCACGTTTGTTTGATTCCGCAAGATTTTCTGGCATAATCAACGACAGTCAAATGTTATGACAAAATAATGGAAGGCGTTTAGCAGAAAAAGCAGGTACAAGATAATGGAGTACCTTCAAGCCTCGCGGCATGGTCACGGTACCCGACGAATTGGGTACCGAGGCGAATAAACTGCTTCATCAAAGGCTAAGGCGAAGATTAAAATAAAAAGAAGAGTCAATATAGGAAGGAAAAGCTCGACAGGACTTAAGGAAGAAACAAAGGGGGGGCGACAAATGCTGAAATGTTCGGGAAAAGAAGAACGAAGAACTTACATCATCCAATGAAGGTGTCGTAGAGCCACCAGTGAACAAGATAGGCTCCTTGGCTGGTTCTAACCTCGCCCTCTTTGGTGAAGAGGCTCGGGGGCTTTCAACTGGTGTTGGATGCTTTGTGTTTTGTTGAGGAGGCGAGGTTTCATCTCCATCAGGTTGAGCTTCAGATACAACTAAAGTACGGGACGTGCTCGTTCGAGCAGTCGCGTCAATAGGTGCATCTTCCTCCTCGTCGCCACTACAACAAATAAAGAGACAAGATAAGAAACAAAAAAGGAAATTATCGAGAAAAAAAAACACAGAGCAGCAAGAACTTACGAGCTGACAAGAGCATCCTCGTAAGGATTGAAAGCTCTCTTTCCAACATCAGGTGCAGTTTCTCCGGCACGTGCAGCACCGGCTTTGGAGGTGCCAGAATCGACAACCTCGTCCCTCTTTCGCTTGTTCTTCGGGGAAGCAGCTGGGAGAGAAGAGCGTGTTGATTCGGTAGCCGCGAATTTTCGAGAACCCGCGACTTCACTCTCAAGGCGAGAAGTACCTTGGTTGTCGTCGGTGACAATGGCCCGTTCTTCGACTTCCCCACCTTCGGGAAGGGGAGGAAGAGGTGATGCAGTATCATGATTCTGCACAAAATAGAAAATACCGACACGGATTTATATCAGTTATAGCAGTCGAAGAAATGCTAGTACCAAAGGAGAAAAAGAAAGAGTGCATGAATAAAAATATGAAAAAAATATCACCTGAGGGAGCGCGTTGGTGGCGCTGTATGGCGTCACACGGCAAGATGAAGGAACGGTGTCCTTTTTGTTCAGCGACGAGATTTTTCGGACAAGTTTCTCTAAGTCCTTGACCGATAAATCCGTCGACAAGCGATCTACATCTTCATTGCCAGCATACATCCAAAGGGGATTTTTGCGAGCTTGTAGAGGCTGCACCCTGATCCTAAGGAAGTACGCCGTGATTTGGATACCCGACAGTTCTTGTCCTCAGGTATTTTGGAGCTGGTGGATGCGTGTCATCAAGGCCTCTGTCGCCGCTTTTTCTTCGTCGGTAGCCTCTGCGTCCTAGGAACGACGGCGACAGATTTTCTCGGTACCATCAAAAGGAGGGATGTTGTCTTCAACAGAGCCATGATTCTCTTCATGTATGTACAACCACTTTTTGCGCTACCCTTGTACCGAGTCAGGGAATTTGACGTCAAAGTACTCAACGTCGGGGCGTACGCAGATAACAACGCCGCCAATGTTCAGTAAATGCATTTCCATAGAGCTCAGTTAGGCTGGACTCCAAGGAAAGCTTCGCAAAGCGTGATGAAGATTGAGATGTGGAGGATGGAGTTGGGAGTAAGATGGTGAAGTTGCAGTCCGTACATAAAAAGCAACCGCCGTAAGAAATTGTGAATGGGGGCAGAAAGACCACGGATGAGGTGGTCGACGAAACTGACCCAAAACTCCATTGGAGGGGTTGGATAGCTTTCTTCGCTTGGGAAGTGAAGCGCGTCTTGCTTCTTGCTGATCCCCAGTTTCTTCAGCAGGTTGATGTCTTGAGGGGAAATTTTGGATCTCTCCCACTCCGCGTTCCCTAGATCTTCGGTCACCATCTTAGACTCGGGCGTGCTGTGCCTGGTGAGTCTGCGCGGAGGCATCAATAATGGTGCCGGAGCAAAGTGCGAAGTGTAGCTGAGCTCAAGAACTATGGAGCGCAAGGGAGAATTTTGGCAAAGGAGAGCAGAGGAGCGGCGCGAGCGAAAGTGTCCAAGGAGGAAGACGATGGCCTTAAATAGAGGTGCGGTGAATCGATGCGCCGTTGGATGGAAAAAATGTTGGATAGATGGTGACACGTGGATAAGGGGTAAAATCGCAAATTCACTGAGAAGGTAACGAACGGGCGGTACAGTGCGTGCGCCAGGAAAAGTGGAGGACGTGTGTCCCCCACTTGCACGACGTGTCAACGTGGTAAGAAATTTGGGCCCACGAGACAGAGGAAGAGAAGTGATACGTCTCCGACGTATCGATAATTTCTTATGTTCCATGCCACATTATTGATGATACCTACATGTTTTATACACATTATATGTCATTATTATGCGTTTTCCGGAACTACCCTATTGACGAGATGCCGAAGTGCCAGTTCCTGTTTTCTGCTGTTTTTGGTTTCAGAAATCCTAGTAAGGAAATATTCTCGGAATTGGACGAAATCAACGCCCAGAGTCTTAGAATTGGACGAAGCTTCCAGAACACCCGAGAGTCGCCAGAGGGGAGCCCTGGGGGCCCTACACAACACCCTGGCGCGGCCAGAGGGGGGGCCGCGCCCCCCTAGTGTGTGGGCCCACCAGGCCCCCTCCGAGGCTGCCCTTCCGCCTATTTAAGGTCTCCGTCGCGAAAACCCTATCACGTTCGACGAAACCAGAGAAAACCTTCCAGAGCCGCCGCCATCGCGAAGCCAAGATCCGGGGGACGGGAGTCTCGTTCCAGGCACGCCGCCGGGACGGGGAAGTGCCCCCGGAAGGCTTCTCCATCGACACCACCGCCATCTTCATCAACACTGCTGTCTCCCATGAGGGAGTAGTTCTCCATCGAGGCTCGGGGCTGTACCGGTAGCTATGTGGTTAATCTCTCTCCTATGTGCTTCAATACAATAATCTCATGAGCTGCCTTACATGATTGAGATTCATATGATGATGCTTGTAATCTAGATGTCATTATGCTAGTCAAGTGGATTTTACTTATGTGATCTCCGGAGACTCCTTGTCCCACGTGTGTAAAGGTGACAGTGTGTGCACCGTGTGGGTCTCTTAGGCTATATTTCACGGAATACTTATTCATTGTTATGAATGGTATAGTGAAGCGCTTATTTATATCTCTTTATGATTGCAATGTGTTTTGTATCACAATATATACGTGTGCTACTCTAGTGATGTTATTAAAGTAGTTTATTCCTCACGCACGGTGTAATGGTTTCAGTGTGTGCATCGTGTAGTACTTGGCGTAGGTTATGATTGTGATCTCTTGTAGATTATGAAGTTAACTATTGCTATGATAGTATTGATGTGATCTATTCCTCCTTTCGTAGTGTGAAGGTGACAGTGTGCATGCTATGTTAGTACTTGGTTTGGTTATGTTGATCTGTTATGCACTCTAAGGTTATTTAAATATGAACATTGAATATTGTGGAGCTTGTTAACTCCGGCATTGAGGGTTCGTGTAATCCTACACGGTTAGTGGTGTTCATCATCCAACAAGAGGGTGTAGAGTCTAGCATCTATCTATTTATTCTGTTATGTGATCAATGTT
>NC_061514.1:27633872-27678464 GCF_022539505.1 Lolium rigidum | reverse complement strand
TAGGAAAGTCAATGACTTTTTTTATATTATGCTGGTGGAGAAGTCAATGAAATTTGTCGCTTGTCCATCCAGAAGCAGGGGAGAGATCCTGAAGAAGATTCACCAAAGTGGATTGTGTAGCGACGAATCCACCACAGCTTTTGTTTGGCTGTTTTTCGGGGGACAATTGCAGTGCTTGTTCGCAGCAATAACGGTCACAAGGCTTTGCGTGTTCATGATGGATTAGGTTTTTAGCAGCAGGTTTTTGACGCACTATTTTTCTTACCAGGGTACCTAAGGGTGCTGGAAGGTTTTTAATGAGGCGGTCTGCTGCTAAATATATAAGGGATCTTACTTTTAAAAAAAGTTTTTAATGCACTCCCCTCATCTGCTCCGATAGAGTCGATTGGGAACTGGCGCTATGACAAACTTCATCTCAGACTTGAACTGACTCGTCCAACTATATAAAAAATTTGACAGGCTACAATAATGTTCCTTACTGCTTCCGGACTTAAAAATGCTTGTATAAACCATGTTTCCAATTGTCTTAAGTAGTTCTTCGCAATATACTTGTGTGCAGATTTATTTCCTGAAGATTCCTGCGCCATATGTACAATATTTCAAGTCTACCATAGCAACTAAGGACATGAGTTGGTGTTGTCTCCCGAGATCCAAGAACCAAGAGAACTCTCAGGCTACCACAGCAACTGAGCATACGAGTTGGTGTTGCCTTCAAAGATCCAAGCAACAACAGAATCCTTACCCTCAGGCTATGACAGCAAGTCAGGATATGAGTTGGTGTTGCATTCCAAGATCCAAGAAACAACAGAATACTTATGCACATAGCGTAGGAGGTAAGAATTATATTTGCATAGCAAAAAAAATGTTACTTCATCATGCCGGCCAATATATATTGTATCTGTTCTCGCCACCGCTCCCAAAAAATATTATAGTTTGAAATTGAAATACACTGTCCGTAGTCAGATTTGGCTTTGAACAAGATTGGGAGCTAAATGCACATCAGAATACGCCAGAAGCAAAAGTCTACTTCTGAATTTGCAGAATCGGGGATTTTATCTTTATCCCCGATTTCAATTCTGAAACTTATCGAATATTACCACTTTCAGGAATTCCAGCTGAGAAAAACATAAGACTCTTCTCCTATTCTCAGTTGAGATCAGCAACAGACAACTTCAACCGTACCAATAAAGTCGGCCGAGGTGGCTTTGGGACAGTATATAAGGTATTTGTTGATGTCTTTATGCGTACGAATTGGCGGGAGCATCGGTGGAGGGTTAAGATCTCTTCAAATCTTTTGCTCCAAGCTGCCAGCCCTTGCATCGCATGACAGTATATCTATGTTTCAGGGAACCACTAGAAGCATGCAAGATATTGCAGTGAAAGTTCTTTCTGCTGAATCTAAACAAGGCACCAGAGAATTCTTGACAGAAATTGATGTTATTAGCAATGTGAAGCATCCTAACCTTGTTGAATTAATTGGCTGCTGCGTCGAAGGAGATCATCGGATTTTGGTGTATGAGTATCTTGAAAACGGCAGTCTTGACCGTGCACTATTGAGTATGAATCTACTATTCTTACAACAGTTTATCAAAATAATTATTGTATTTGACTTAACAGTTCTCCTGATGTTTCTACAGGTTCTAACAGTGAACCTGCTAGTTTTACTTGGAGCATAAGATCGGGCATATGCCTTGGTGTTGCCAGAGGTCTTGCACACCTGCATGAAGAGATTCCATCGCCAATTGTACACAGAGATATCAAGGCTAGCAATATACTTATCGACAAAAATTACGTTCCCAAGATCGGGGACTTTGGTCTGGCAAAATTATTTCCTGATAATATCACCCACATCAGTACCCGGGTAGCTGGAACAACGTGAGTGTTGTGCGATTTGCAATTCATTTAACCAGAGAGTTATCATTTCTTTTTTCTTCTACCCCACTCTCTGTTTGCTCCTTAGTTCTGTTTAATTACTCTCATATTACCTTGGATTAACGCTGATTGTTGGGTCGCATGCAGAGGCTACCTTGCACCTGAATATGCCTGGCATGGCCAATTAACCAAGAAAGCAGATATATATAGCTTTGGGGTCCTTGTAATCGAGATCATAAGCGGCTTGAGTGGTTCGAGGATCCTAATGGCTGAGGATAAACTTCTTCTAGAAAAGGTCAGTTCTTACCGACATGTACTTATTATGATCATCTGATTTTCTTTGTTCGGCAAATTAAGGCATTTAATCCAGCTCCAGATGTATTAGCATGATGGTGTGTAGTAAAAAAAGAGATGTTACAGTTCTACGGAGTCTTCTAACTCTGAACATTTCAAAACAGACCTGGGAGCTCTATGAAGCGGGGAAACTCGAGGAGATGGTTGATCCATCTATTGGGACTTACCCTCAAGAGGAGGCCATCCGGTACCTCAAGGTAGCCCTGTTTTGCACGCAGGCAGCAGCATCGCGGCGCCCCTCAATGTTGCAGGTGGTGAAGATGCTGTCCAAGCCCATACGGATCAATGAGAGCGAGCTGACTGCACCTGGGTACATCAACGAATACAAGAGCAACGATTCCAAGGCAACTGCCTCCACAGTTTCAAGGTTGAAGAACTCCACAGCGGAGGATTCCGACATGTTCAGCACCGTTGTTCCGCAAACAGTGACTGATGTGAGCCCAAGGTGAAACAGGCATTAGGGATGCTTGTCTGCTATGTTTACAGCCACTGTGTAGTTGACAAGACCATAGTGATAAGTGACAATACCATGCCATGTTGAGTGTGTTCTTTTTTGAACGGGGAGTGTGTTGCTGTAATGCGGCAACTAGAATACTAGACCTTGTACATGATAGATTAGTTATTCATAACGGAGCAATGTTTGACAGTACGAATTAATCCAACAGAATTTCAGAAGTGATCAGTCATGTAATCATTTAGTTAACTTCTCAGGACTCTATTTAGGATCATAATTTATCTGGCCAAACAACCTGGTGCAGGGTGAAACAGTAAAGAGTGCAGTTGCTGTGATACTAAGCTGAATGTTCAGAGCTGATTGATACATAGCCATCCCGATCTGGATCTCTACAAAAAGATCACTACAGGATAGACGACACTCTCGGTATTGAAAATAAAAGTCGGTTCCATCTAAGCATAGTCAAGGTTCTGGTATTCCTGTAAAGAGAAGCTAAACTTCAAGCTACTCCGATGCGGCAGGCTGCGCCTTCTCCGCCTCTGGGAGGCCATTGGCAGGTGCCTTCTCGCTCTCTGCAGGCTGCTTGGTCCCATTAGCTGGGGCTGCCGCGCCATCTTTCGCCGCATCCTTAGCGCCTTCTTTAGCAGCAGGCGCTGGCGGAGGCTGCATCATGTGCGGCGGCGGAGCATGCTTCAGCTTCACTAGGACCTGGCGCATCCGGGACAGGTCAGTGGGCTTGCCAGGCTTGGGGCCCTGAATGACCGCGATGGATGGCTTCTTGTCCTTGTCTTTCTTGCCCCGCTTCTCGATAGTAGCTATCTCATGTGGTATGAGCTCCGAGATCGATTTCCAGTACTGCTTGTCTGCACTAGCATGGAATTTCTCCTGGCTTTCGACGAAAATCTGCAGCACACCATAAGTTTTCAGTGTTCATGGCTTCTTGTCATGCACACCATAAGTTTTACTTAGAACTGAGAAATGCCCGCTCACGTACCTTCTCTCTTTCCCTGCTATGGACCTTATTTGTCTCACAGGTCTGTAGCCTCTTCTCGTAGAAAGCTATCTTGAACTCTTCAGCTTCAGCAATTATTTGGGCCCGTAGCTCCTTCTCCTTCCGTTCTTTTTCCTCGAGAACTAAAGCATTTTGCCTGAAACCACAGTGATGCAGTTCAGAGTTCAGATTATAGACAGGGCAGAATCTAATAGTCTACAAGTGAAAAGATAATAAACAAAAATAGTGATGTCATTCAATTGATCAATTCCACAGAGTATTTTATGCCAGCTATCATCAGGTTTCAGGACACATCACCTGGCCATTGACTAAAGACATTTTAAAACTAGTTTATCGAGCCGTCCATATGATAACCGTCAGGGCAAAAAAAAACATACTACAGGCATCACAATGTCCAGATCATGCAGAGCGCACAATAAATTTAGGAACAATCACACAACAGGATTTCGTTGTTTCTAGAACTGTTGATTAAATAGAGTTGATGATAGGCATGAAGCAAATTGCAAAAGATGCACCACGTGGTGCAGATAAACAATGCGAGAGCAGCATACACGATTGTGCCAGGCAAAACAAACAAAAAAAAATCAGAAGTGCAAAATGATGCATGCTTGCAAATAAACAGGCTAGTTTCGTTCCTGCTATCTTAAACCTTTGATCGTTTTTTCATGGACATTATTTGGTGATTTGTGTAGTTCAAGCAGAGCAAATTCTTATGGCAGACGAAATGTCTAACATTATACAGGACATAAGCATCTGAAAGAGATGATATGCAGACCCCATCCTCATGGCAGACTGAGCATGATATGAACAGGGCCGGTAACATGCAAGGCAGCTCTAGTTAGCTTCACAAGCCATCCCCATTTATGCTTATGCACTGGAAATGCATCTTTGCCAACCAAAAAAGTTAATCCACAAGTTACTCTCGGGAAACTGAACAGTGGCAGCAGACAAATATGAATGCACACATAGTTGTTTGCTATGGGTAATCAGTAGACTGTTAACTTAACCATGCAAATTGTCAAAGTCTGAACTGCCTGCAATACTGCAGTTGGACTGTCACTAGCAGATTCAGTTCTACGAGCTAAAGTGTCATAAATCTACGCGAAATACAGGTTTTCCACGCACGGATTTCTGAAGTGACTGTACTTTAGGGGACATAGCAGGACGGCGCGTCAGATCTAACTCCAAGCGCCGGAACCCTAGCGCAGACAGAAGCATGAGACGGAAACGGCACAGGCCAAAAACGGATCGGGCGACGGTGCTCACCTGCGCCACTCGCGGAGGAGGGCGCCCTCCTCCCTGCCCATCTCGGCGGGGGGCGGCAGGACGGGGCCGCCGTCGTCGTCGCCCCCGAAGTCGGACTCGGGGAAGAAGGGCGAGGGGGTGTACCCCCCGGAGACGTGGCGGACGGGGACCGCGCCGCCGTCGGAGTCGACGGCGATCTCCTCGTCCACGTCGGCGTCCTCGTCGGCGCCGTCGGCGTCGGGGAAGGAGGAGTAGCCTGCGTCCGCGAAGGAGGCGTACCCCGCGCCGTCGGCGGTGGCGGGCTCGGTGGTGATGTCGTCGTCGTTGAAGGGGTGGGAGGCGGTGCGCGGGAGCTCGTCGGTGCCGTCGTCGGCGAAGAAGGGGTCCATGGCGGGTGGCCGGCCGGTGGTGGGAGAGGCGGAGGTTTCTTGGGCGGCGTTGCGGTGGACTGTTGCGTTGCGTTGTGACTTTGCGTGCGCCGTCCGTGTGCGTTTTGGGTTTGCAGATTTGGACGGTGTGCTAGCTTCGCTTGCTCCGCCACGCGGCTGCTTTAGTTGTGTGTTTTTGTTTTAGTAATTTTGCTGCGTTTTAGGAAAACAAAATCTCCTGATTAACAAATTTTATGTTCATGTTTACGAGATATTAAAATGTGTGTTCACATAAGGTTTGTATTTTCAGATCTTGGGTAAATATTCGAATATTCTCATTCTGATGACACATGATTGCTCTTCTCTTTTGAATCTGATGACACATGATTGTTCTTCTCTTTTGAATCTGATGATTGTGCAGGAAAAGAGCAATCACGAGTTAAAATGCCCCTATCTTAGGGCATCTCCAACGCATTTCAGCGTTCGAAAATGTCCGCGCGCGTCCGTTTAGGTCGGTTCAAATGGTCGAAATTGAACGCGCGTTCGTTTGCGTAGGGATGGCTCCAGCGACACGACGCAGTAAATTATCGTTTTAACTATTTTGTAGCAATTTATCGCAAGACCATAACTAACTAATATTTCGCAAAAAACAAATTTTCAAGGAGCCCACATGGACCAAGTGGGAGTGACCATGCCTACATGGGCCATGTGGGGCTGGTCCATCCAGCCCGCCACAACCCCCTAAAAAAGGATGGGAAGGGAAACTTGGAGTCAACTTTTCCTCCCCTTTGACAAGGGTGTAAACGGATCGGATCGGATTTTACTCATATCATATCCTTTACCATATATTTTTTCTCGGATTAAGGTCGGAGCGGATACTGATCGGTTTCGGATTCGAATGCGGGTATTGCGGACTCGGACTGGAAACAAAAACAGACGGATTTATGCTCTCATCGGTATAAGTTATTGCAAATCTTTGAGAGACATTTCAATTTTCAAGTTTGTGTAGTTAAGAAAAAAGAGACATAATGCGCTAAAAATCAAGCATTGATAGAAACTTAGAGGTAAACATGACCGGCAAATGTATTTGGTAACTCAATAACTACTAACTTTTCAAGGTTGGCCTTGAATTTTGACTAGAAAATCAGATTATCCGGTTTAAAAACTACGGATTATCCTAATTAAATTTCGGATAATCCAGATCCGCATGCTATTTGCTATACCATATCCTACACCGTATCCGGAGCACCACTTCGGAATCGGATATCCTTATCCACCGGATTCATTAAAATCGGATATGGATAGCTTAAAACAGATTCGGCACCGGTTTCGGTGCCGGAAATTATTCTATCCGTTTACACCCCTAGCTTTGACCACCGGCCAATAGACTTGGAGAGAGGCAAGTTGGCTGCACCCCTTCCATGCCCCTATATAAAAAGTGAGTGGAGGACAGGGTCGACCACTCAACCCTAGCCGACCACCTCCCCCTACTGCCCCTCTTCCTTCTGCGTGCAGGCGAAGCCATGTCCGTGAAGCTATCCACCATAGCCCCACCACCATTGCAATGTTGGTATCTATATCCCATCTACTTCTGCATCGTACTTGCTAGATCAAGAGGAGGAAATAGTGTTGTGCTGCACGTGTGCATAAGGCACCGCTCGTTGTGGTGTTGATTAGATTGGATCGCGGAGGGAACGACTACATCGATCACGTTAAATACGCGTTCGCTTAGCGATCTACAAGGGTTATGTAGATCTCAAATCCCTTTCACGTTACTTGCATCTTCATAGATTAGATCTTGGCTCTTTTCTAGATTAATTTATCCGCATATCATAGTAATTTTTTTTTCTATGCCATCACTTACTACATCACAAGATGCCTCTTTCGGCCGGAGAAAATATTATGTTTTCCATTTGTAGCACAAAATTACTCCACAATCGTCGGTTCCCATACTACTGTCCTTTTCATAGCCTCACGATTAGCGCTTACCTTTTTTTTCAATTCCTTCCGTTTGATCACCAAAAATACAACTTTTAATAGCAAAGATTATTTTAAAGATGTTTCAAACAAGTAATTTTGCACTTTTATCCTTTCTGTCTTTTCCGATAGAGGAGTCCACTTCTACTTATTCTTCCCTCCATTCAGATCCACATTAAGTAAGAATCTCTCGCAAGTGCTTTCTTTGCGAATAAATCTATTTACCTTTTACTGCCATACATGTGACCGCTGAACAAAATCTGAACCATGGCGCTACAGTACCATTTTCATGTTACTTGACCAGTACTTTCATACCACTATTTTTTGCATTATTTTAGATAACACATCTATTGTGGCACTATGCTGGCGGTTACTCAGGACTTCTTTTTCCTGGCTACTGGGTGGCGACACACTAGTAGAATTCAGAATGGATAGCTTTGTATGCTTCTATTTCTTCCGTTGGTTGATACATGTCTCAACCCTATCTGATCAGTGATGTAAAACTTTTGAACTACAGCTACTTTAAATAAATGAAAGCCGTGTGCATCAATCTGATGCAGAGGCTGGGCAATGCCCCATTTCGAAAAAAAATCTATTGTGGTACTTGTAAAATACTATAACGATCTAAAAAAATACTATAACAAACAGTCTAGCAGCCAAATGATGGGCTTTACTCAAGTAAAATCGAGGGTGTTCCTGGATTTTCTTCTTGGACCAGTTTGCCCTTTAAGATAGGCTTTGCCATGTCATGCAGATAACACAAGAAATGGAACTTAGGCATAAATAAAAAATGAAGAATTATGAAATGTTAATCGCCTCGTTCGTTAGAGGGATATTAAAAATACTTCCTCCATTCTAAGAAGGATGTCTCATATTTTTCTAAATTTGGATTATATATGTATATATTAAACAGTGTCTAGATATGTCCTTTCTAGGATGGAGGTACCTTCGTTCCAATGAATAAGACTTATATTATTTTCAAAAAATCAAACCATGTGTAACCAAGTTTCTTTAAAAAAATAGCATGCAAAAAATAGCTCTTTATGCTATGGTTGACGATTATCAATAGATCGGTTGATTTGTCGCAAAATAAAGAAACTATAAGCGGGACATTGAATGTGGAACGGAAGGAGGAACCAACCCCATACTTGCAAAGAAAGTAAATAGATTCACTCAATCGGGACTATGTTAGATAAGCTAGTTTTATGGGTCACATTAATCAGCCAAAGAATATGTTGTGATTAAACGGGAGTAACCGGGTGAGATCTAGCAAGTTGTTGTGAAATTTTGGGGATTCTTAATACCAGATTGCTAACTCCTGGTTAGCCAGGAACTAAGTTAGAGCCCGATCAACTCGATGACTGACAAGGTATTAACTTGTCAATGCCTATGGATTGTAGACTAGGTTTCGTTAGATGTAGAGGGCAAGTAGATCTCGAAGGTTTCAGCTGAAAAGTACTCGACGAATATGAAACTAGGGTTGTGTTGACAGTAGATTCGATCCTCTCTTTGTCCCTCGACTCCCCCTTATATAGGAGGCGGAGCTGAGGGTTTCGTAATACACAAGTTACAGAGTCCGGGAAGGTTTCCAACTCATCCCGCAAGATTACAAGTATTGCTTCCTAATACAACTCTAATTTTCCTTAATAATAATTTGGGATTCTGATTCTTCTTATCCTTCGGGTCATGGGCCTTCAGTAAACCCCGGGTACCATCTTCGGCAGGCCCATTGGAGATGCCTATGTCAGTAGCCCCCGAGATTTTGCTTGAATCGCAGAGTCAGAGAAAATCTCCAACTTTATATTCGTTCAACAGCTCTGAACTTTATCACATATCTTCAGATACGAAATTATATATTGTACAGGGATAATGGTAGTTGGGGCTAGTTCATCTGACGGGCTACTCTAGTGGCAATCCGCAAAAACCTACTTCAAGATCACGTCCCCGGACATGATCTCGGGATACTAGTGTAAACTTCAACAGGTGCCGCTTAAGGTCTTACCATTCTGTCGAGTCCCAGTCATATTTTATCGGGTACCTAACGCGTTCGTTAGGATTTTTCTTCGTATCTGTTGATACGGAAAAAAGTAGCAAACCGACGTCAGAGACGGTACCACGCCACTCAGAACGGATCTGGGGTCTTACCTTCGCAAAGTTTTGCGGCATTCAGAGATTATTCGCTACTTTGGCGCTCTGAGAATATATTGTCGAGTGCTTTTTCGGCTGTTGGAATAGCACATTTTATTGAGTCAATGTATGACTTATTTTGCCTTCCCGATGAGAGTATATGTAGAGTTATTTGTATAACTCGAAATATGCTCACTTCTTTTTTTTTTTTTTTATAATTTCATCGGGCACGCGAACAGCGTTCCCGATGGGAGTAGCCCCCGAGGCTACAGCCAAGGACTAGTGCTTGGTTGTAGGCTCAACTTTTAATGCCTCATGTCACTAAATTTTCATTCTTTCTCGAACTTGTCATATCTATCGGGTGCGCGACCAGCGCTCCCGATGGGAGTAGCCCCCGAGGCTATGAACAAATGCTTGCATTTGATCATAGGCTCTCGCCGTTTCTATTTTGTCATAGTATATTTTTTTCCTTTTTCCACAGTAGCCCCCGAGCATTTGGACAAAAACTTGTATTTGATCAAAGGCTCTCGACATAATCAACAATCTTCTGCTGTCGCCATTCTTACGAACCTCCGTAGCCGAGATTTTCTCTTGCCAAGGTGACATCATTGCTGACGATAGCCACGATCACTGTATCAGGAAAACGCGAGAACTTCTCTCCCTCTGTTTCGTGGGCCCAAATTTCTTACCACGTTGACACGTCGTGTAAGTGGGGGACACACGTCCTCCACTTTTTCTGGCGTACGCACTGTAGCGCCCGTTCGTTCCCTTCTCAGTGAATTTACGATTTTACCCCTTGTCCACGTGTCACCATCTATCCCACATTTTCTCCATCCAACGGCGCGTCGATTCACCGCACCTCTATTTAAGGTCATCGTCTTCCTCCTTGGACACTTTCGCTCGCGCCGCTCCTCTGCTCTCCTCTGCCAAAATTCTCCCTTGCGCCCCACAGTTCTTGAGCTCAACTACACTTCGCACTTTGCTCCGGCGCCATTGTTGATGCCTCCGCGCAGACTCACTAGGCACAGCACGCCCGAGTCTAAGATGGCGACCGAAGATCTGGGGAACACGGAGTGGGAGAGATCCAAAATCTCCCCTCAAGACATCAACCTGCTGAAGAAACTGGGGACCAGCAAGAAGCAAGACGCGCTTCGCTTCCCCAGCGAAGAAAGCTATCCAACGCCCTCCAATGGAGTACGGGTCAGTTTCGTCGACCACCTCATCCGTGGTCTTTCTGCCCCCATTCACAATTTCTTACGGGGGTTGCTTTTTATGTACGGACTGCAACTTCACCATATTACTCCCAACTCCATCCTCCACATCTCAATCTTCATCACGCTTTGCGAAGCTTTCCTTGGAGTCCAGCCTAACTGGGCTCTATGGAAACGCATTTTCTTCGTCGTCGTAATGGCTCTGCCAATGTTTCCTATAACATTGGCGGCGTTGTTATCTGCGTCCGCCCCGACGTTGAGTACTTTGACGTCAAATTACCTGACTCAGTACAAGGGTGGCGCAAAAAGTGGTTGTACATTCATGAGGAGAATCATGGCTCTGTTGAAGACAACATCCCTCCTTTTGATGGTACCGAGAAAATCTGTCGCCGTCGTTCCTGGGACGCGAGAGGCTACCGACGAAGAAAAAGCGGCGACGAGAGGCCTTGATGACACGCATCCACTCGCTCCAAAATACCCGAGGACAAGAACTGCTCGGGTATCCAAATCACGGCGTACTTCCTTAGGATCAGGGTGCAGCCTCTACAAGCTCGCAAAAATCCCCTTTGGATGTATGCTGGCAATGAAGATGTAGATCGCTTGTCGACAGATTTATCGGTCAAGGACTTAGAGAAACTTGTCCGAAAAATCTCGTCGCTGAACAAGAAAGACACCGTTCCTTCATCTTGCCGTGTGACGCCATACAGCGCCACCAACGCGCTCCCTCAGGTGATATTTTTTTGTCATATGTTTATTCATGCACTCTTTCTTTTTATCCTTTGGTACTACCATTTCTTCGACTGCTATTACTGATATAAATCCGTGTCAGTATTTTCTATTTTGTGCAGAATCATGATACTGCATCACCTCTTCCTCCCATTCCCGAAGGTGGGGAAGTCGAAGAACGGGCCGTTGTCACCGACGACAACAAAGGTACTTCTCGCCTTGAGAGTGAAGTCGCGGGTTCTCGAAAATCCGCGGCATCCTCTGAAAAAGAGATTGAAACTGAGGCTACCGCATCAACACACTCTTCTCTCCCAGCTGCTTCCCCGAAGAACAAGCGAAAGAGGGACGAGGTTGTTGATTCCGGCACCTCCGAAGCCGGTGCTGCACGTGCCGGCGAAATTGCACCTGATGTTGGAAAGAGAGCTTTCAATCCTTACGAGGATGCTCTTGTCAGCTCGTAAGTTCTTGCTGCTCTATGTTATTTTCTTCTCGATAGTTTTCTTTTTTGTTTCTTATCTTGTCTCTTTATTTGTTGTAGTGGCGACGAGGAGGAAAATGCACCTATTGACGCGACTGCTCGAACGAGCACGTCCCGTACTTTAGTTGTATCCGAAGCTCAACCTGATGGAGATGAAACTTCGCCTCCTCAACAAAACACAGAGCATCCAACACCAATTGAGAGCCCCCGAGCCTCTGAAAGTGCATGGAGCCCCCATGTGTGGTTTTGGTAATTAATGACAATCCCTATGGACTAATGTTTGCATTGAGTTATATTTGTAGGAGTTGTCCATAGGCAATTCTTGAACCATATGTTGGCTTCAAGGTTGCAATAAGAAGAATTTGATGAAGGATATCAAGTGTCAAGTATGTCTTGAAGATGAAGATGAAGTGAGCCGTCAAGTTACTTCAAGACATCAACATGTTTGTATTAGGTTGCAATAAGAAGAAATTGATGTAGGATATCAAGTGTCAAATATGTCTTGAAGATGAAGATGAAGTGAGCCCTCAAGTTACTTCAAGACATCAACATGATGAAGAATGAAGAAATGAAGTGCAAGTTCAAGATGAGCCAACTCGAAGAGTTCATAAGCTTGAAGCTTTCCATGGAGAAATGAAGTGCAAGTTCAAGATGAGCCATCTCGAAGAGGTCCTTTGCTTGAGTCTTGCCATCCATATGGTGATCATGGATATGTGAAGATGCGCCGAAGAAGAAGCTCTCCCATGGTGGATTATGGGGGAGCAATCCACATGGTGGTCATGGTTATGTGAAGATGCGCCGAAGAAGAAGCTATCCCATGGTGGATTATGGGGGAGCAATCCACAAGACTTCGTCAAGCAAACACAAGCAAGAAAGGCGTTCCATCTTGTTGAGGTCAAGATCATCGTCATCGAGCTCAAGTGGAATGCGCAAGTATAAGGTTTGCTCTTGATAGGGTTTCTTTCTCAGCGGTCTCATAGTGTAGTTGGAGACCGGTTTATAGTTTAGTTGCCGTACTATCAAGAGGGCTCTCGAGTGAGTAACTCGATCGTATCGTTCGGAGAGAGCTCAAACCTTTGCATCCTTGCATCATCTTTCTTGGTTGTTATTTGGACCTTATCCATGTGATGTTTTAGAGCTTGTGCTTATTCTCATGACAAGCTCTAGTTCATCGAAAACGGATTTCGCATAGATCACTGGTTGCGTTTTCGAGTTTGGTTCATCATCTTACTTGGTTTTATTTGGATCTTATCCATGTGATGTTTTAGAGCTTGTGCTTATTCTCATGACAAGATCTAGTTCATTGAGAATGGTTTTTCCATGGGCAACTTGTTGCATTTTCAAGATTGGAGGTTTTACCGGTATGTCTTTTTGAGATAGGTCAAACCTTTCATCATTTGTTTCTATCCTCCTTTGTTGGACTATGATGTTTCTATGCATATTGTTGTAGAGCTCGTTGTTGTGATTTCAACGAGCCCAAGATCATCGAAATCGGAGTCCGGATGCAAAAGTTATGCCCGTTTTAGTTTTGGTGTTTCTGCAGTTTGCTTAGGCCGGATATTTCGGAAATATCCGGCCCCCTCGAAATCGGCTAAGGACCTGAGGAATTGCTGCTCAGTATAGGGGCCGGACATTTGCCCAGATTTTGACCAGGTTTTGTCCCAGAGGCCGGATTATCCGGGGGGGGGGGGCGTATTATCCGGCCCTTACTTAGGCCGGATTATCCGGCCCTGGTTTTGACCAACGGCTCGATTTTCTTGGGGGGTATAAATACCCCCCTTCTTCCTCCTTGGGCTGTGGCTTCTCTCACTCTCTCTCTCCTCCATTGTTGAACTAGAGAAGCTTTTACTATCTCTCAATCCTTCCATGATTCTTGCCCCCATTTGAGGGAAAAGAGAGAGGAGATCTAGATCTACATTTCTACCAATCAAATCCATCTCTTTGTGAGTGGAACTCTCTAGATCTAGATCTTGGTGTTCTTTGTGAATTCTTTTGTTCTTCCTCTCTTATTCCCCCAATAGCTTTTGTAGCATCTTTGTGGTGTTCTTGCCATTGCATTTGGTGCATCAGTTTGAGTTCTCCACGGTGATTCGTGGAGGTGAAAGCAAGAAAGATGTTACTCTTGGGTTCTTGGAACCCTAGACGGATTCTAGGCCTTTGTGGCGGTTTTTTGGGAGCCTCCAATTAAGTTGTGGATGTGTGCCCCAATCTTTGTGTAAGGCCCGGTTTCCGCCTCGAAGGAAATCCCTTAGTGGAACCGTGACCTAGGCCTTTGTGGCGAGGGTCACCGGAGATTTAGGTGAGGCGCCTTCGTGGCGTTCGGTGTGTGGTGTGAGTACCACATCTTGGGGTGAGGCCTTTGTGGCGTTGGTGTGCATCGAGCAACCACACCTCAAGGTGAGCCTCTTGTGGCGTTCGGGAGCACTAAGCAACCGCACCTCTCCACCGGAGATTAGCACTCGCAAGAGTGTGAACTCCGGGATAAATCATCGTCTCCCGCGTGCCTCGGTTATCTCTATACCCGAGCTCTTTACTTATGCACTTTACCTTGTGATAGCCATCGTGCTTGAAGTTATATATATCTTGCTATCACATACTTGCTTGTATTGATTAGCTTAAGTTGTTGGTGCACATAGGTGAACCTTTGCTTAGAATAAGTTGTTGGTGCACATAGGTGAACCATAGTATATAGGCTTTGGGCTTGAAAAAGTTAACGCTAGTTTTATTCCGCATTTGTTAAGCCCATCTCGTAAAAGTTTTAAACCGCCTATTCACCCCCCCTCTAGGCGACATCCGTGTCCTTTCAATTGGTATCAGAGCAAGGTCTCTCATTCTTAGGCTTCACCGCCTTGAGAGTAAAGATGTCGGTTAGGGGATTAGCGCACAATAACTTGTTTATATTTGATGGCACAAATTATGATCTATGGAAAATTTATGTGCTTAATATTTTGCGGCGTATGTCCCCGGACATGGAGCGATTTCTTGACATGGGTTTTTCTTCTCCTAAGGATCCTCAAAATTTATCTCTTGAGGAGGAGAAAAACTCTTGTCTCGATGCTCTTGCTTCTCATGTGTTTTCCATTGTTGTGAGCAATGTAGTTACTTCTTCAATCATGCCTTTTGGGAGCGCTCATGAATTATGGACAAAGCTTCAAGATAAATATGATGTGTCCAATATTATTGAGGATGATTGTATTGCTTCCACTTCCGGCCGTGATGAGTTCTCATCTTCATCCACTTCACCAAAGTGTGTTAAGACACAAGGTAATGATATGGTGAGTGGTGATGAAAATTGCAATGTTGATATTGAGCTTACTATTGATGATTCTTCATCTCTATCTCATTGCAATGCTTCATCTTTGGACTTAAACACATCTAGCACTAGAAATGATTTACATGCTTGTGTTGATAGTCCTTGCATATCATGTGTAAGTTGCTTGAATAAATTTCATAATGATATGCTTGATTTGTCTTGTGGCCATGATAAAAATGATTCTATTTCCTCTAGTTGTTGTGTGTCTAACAATGTAAAGGAAACCAAAGATTCTATTGGTCAAGACAAGATCTTGAAAGGAGCCTCAAGTAACTCCTCATCTTTATCTCACGGTCCTCATATATGCCTTATGGCCAAGGGTTCCACGGTACCTCCTACCATGGAACCTAATATTTCTCGTGGTGATAAGGATGAGGATGAATATGAAGAAGAGGATTGGGTTGTCTCTCTACGCGATAAGGGTAAGAGTGTATTCAAGGTTCTTTACAAAGATAAAATTGCTAGCTCTCACTTCTTTGAAATCTTGACTACCGCTATTGAGAGCCAAAAACTTATTTGGATGCATGAGAACACCATTGATAAAAAGGGTGCTCTTGAACGAGAGTATGCCGATGATGTAGCATCATTAAAGAATGAACTTGAAGAAGAACAAACCATCAAGGAAGCTCTTGAGGAGACCTTTGCTCTAGAATTGTCTAGAGAAAAGGAAAACCATGATAGAGCTCTTGAGATGGCAAATGAACTAAAGCTAAAAAATGATAAGCTTGTGTTTGTTAATGCTAAACTCCTTGAGTATTTTGAGCAACTCAAAAAGGGCTCAAGGGTCATTGAGAGTGCGCTCACCAAACTCACCGAGTCGCATGAGCAACTTAAAGCTTCTTATCTAAACGAGCATGCCAACTTGCCTTCTCCTATTGCTATTGATAATGATGCTTGTGCTACTAACTCTACTTCTTGTGAAGCATTTATCTTGAAGGAGAATGTTGAGCTAAGGGCTCAACTTGAGTTGCTAACTAGAAATTATGGGAAATTGGAAGAAAATCATGGAAAGCTTTCTAGCTCCCATGAGGATCTTCTAGCTTCTCATGATAGGCTAAAGTTAGCTCATGAGGCTATCATATCAAAGGCAACACCTTGTGAGCCTCATGTGGATACTAGCACTACTACCCAAAATGCTATATTGCCATGTGCTAGTCCTAGTAATTCATCCACTCATAATATTGCTAAATCTTGTGATGAATTATCTTCCTTGCCTTGTTGCTCTAACAATGAAGGTTCTACTTCCTCTAGAACTTGTGTTGTTACTAACCATGTAGAGGAAATCAAAGAGCTCAAGGCCCAAGTCACTTCTTTGAAGACCGATTTGGTAAAGAGTCATGAAGGGAAATGCAAACTTGACACGATGTTAAGTGTGCAACAATCCCCCAATGACAAGAGTGGACTTGGATTCAAATCCAAAAAAAAAGAACAAGTCCAACAACAACAACAACAACAACAACAACAACAAGGGCCAAGTACAAGTCAAAGACCCGGCCAAGATTGTTTGCTTCAAGTGCAAAATTGAAGGGCACCATGTTAGATCTTGCCCTTTGAAGAAGAAGCAAAAAGGGAAGCGGCCTCAAGCTCAAACTCATATTCAACCTCAAGTTGAAGAAATGTCACTTCCCAAGCAGAATCAAGCCAATGCTCCCATTGTGGAGAAATCTAGTGAGAAGAAGGAGAAGAAAAGAACTTGCTACATATGCCGCGAGAAGGGCCACATCTCCTCCTTTTGCACTATTGGTACCTCATCCAACTCTATCACCGTTGATGATGTTTATTCTCTTCGTAAGGATGAGGATGGCAATGTGTTTGCCAAATATGTTGGTGCTCAAAGTGGTGTCAAGAAAAGAACCATTTGGGTTGCCAAGCCTATTGTGACTAACCTCTTAGGACCCAACTTAGTTGGGGACCAACAATCCAAAACTTGATCAATAGGTGCTTGTTGGAGGGCATTGGAGACTTGGCTACATCATGAAGAATTAAGGGATCTTCATCATTTATATTATCTCAAGCCAAGTCTTTTGGTTATCTTACTTCTATCATACACCCAATGTTCCTCCTTGCGGTAACATGTGCTCAACTCATTTATATTGAAAGTTACTCGCCCCTTTGCATGTGTTAGTTTTGTTCCTAACATGTGTTTGTATATGTTGTGCATCCTACTTGTTTTTCTTGAGAAATCAAATCTATGTATGTTAGGTTGCACACCATGTATTTGTGCTTGTGTTGGAGCCTCTTTGCATCTTGTTGTATCTTATATGGCTCTTATGAGAGATTAATGGACTATAACATTTTGGGGGAGTGATATGCCTTTAGGAATTTCACAATCCTAACAATGTGTGTACATGAGGAATATCACTTAGAATTGATATTGCAAGATTATCTAGTCTCTATGTGGTATGTCATCTTCATGAGAAATTCAAATTCTAATGTTCATTAATATCTCTAGTTGGATCTTATTTGCCTCTTGTGAAAATAAATTTCTTATCACATTATGGGGGAGTAATAAGCTTTGTGCATATTACAAGCCTAGGAAATGTGAACATTTGAGGTTGTGTCACATAGAATTGATATTGTAAATTATCTCTCATATGTGACATGTTTTCTCAAACAAGCTCCAATTTGCTTAAATGGCTTCATTGCTAATATCTTTGTGGATCTTATTTGTGTAAGTTTTTCTTGGCATGGTTTTTCACAATGTGTCCCTCAATACATTTTTTGGAAAACCATGTGCTTCAAGTCATGCTATTAATTGCTTTTCATGTTGGTATGAATGCTACTAATTGCTTTGCATGTTGGTATGAATACTATTAATTGCTTTGCATGTTGGTATGACTAATTGAAGCTATCAAGAAACTCTCTTTGCATGATGGTTAACTCTTATCTTTTACCATATGCTTTATTTGGTGTAAATATGATCTTATGTATACTTACCAACTACCACCGGGAAATATTTCCTAATACCTCTTGTCCTAGGACAAGTGGTAATAAATTATGAGGTAGATATTTATTGATCATATATACATTGGCTCTTGTGTTTAAATTGTCTTATTTATTGCCATGAATGTGTTGTGCTTTTACTCCCATGTGTCTTCCTTGCATCTTATAGATCTAATTTGTCTATTCAAACTTTCTTAGCATTTTACTAGATATAGGTAGCGTGATGACCCTAGTTTTGTGCATTTTGTATTCATATGAAAAATCCTAGATAATGCACCAATATTGGTGGAGCTCTTCTATATTTATTAGAATGCTTAACATCTCTTGATCATTATCAAAAATTTGGTTTTGGGAGACATAAAATTTTCTTTTTGGTACGTTGTGCCATCATAAAAAAGTGTCGAGGATTTGGTTTATTTGTTGGAACCTTGCTCTCTTGGGAGTTGGTTATCTCATTCCTTTGTGTTTAGGTTTAATTAGCTTCTTATAATGAGATAAGTCCTTGAAGTCAATCTTGTGTTGATTTGATTCTTTGATATAATTTGGAAAACCATTGTCTCTTGGTTTATTTGGTGTTTTTGTCCAAATTGTATCTTCCTTTGGTTCTTGAAAGTATTGTGCATGCATATTTAATATATGTATATCTTATGGCATGTGTCACTTTCTTTGATCCAATATATAGGGTAAACTCCATCAAATCCTAATTTGGCTAAGATGTGCATGAAATTCAATTTCATATCTATATGCACATAGAATTGTGGAGTTTGTCCTATATGTTGTAGTGTGTCTAACTACTTTGAACCCAATTAGTTTGGGGACCTTTTTGTACTTACCTTTGTGTTAGGTACAATGGATATGCATTCGATGCTTGTCTCACTCTTGGGGAGAAGTGGTGACTCAATGGTAACTTGAGGCAAGCTAGGATTGTCAACGAACAAATACCTACTACATCCTCACCAATGCTATCTCGGTAACAAGTATCTTATCATGCATATTTTTCTAGCATCCAACCATGTGGTTGCATCTTGGCATGAATCTCTTGATTTGCAAATGTTGTGCTTCTTGCTAAAATCTTAACGAAACCTCTTTATTGCGAATGTGAGTAGTTTGAGATGAGCACATATGTTGGGAAGTATATAAAATCATGATCATGATTCACCCATCCCATCTATGCCTATCTAGCAATTTTATTGCATATCAATTCCTCAAGCCTCTCACATGTGCAATATCGATGAAAGTGCAAATTGAGTTATTTCTTTTAGTATCCTCGTTTGTGATACTTGTTGCCTTTCTCAATGCATCCCAACTATCTTCTATCCCTTGTTGATATTTGTGATGTATTTTAGTTGTTTGTGGTTGAAGTTCATGAATGTACAATAAGATAAAATTGAGCCTTTGGCCATGCTATTAAGCAAAAATTCTTATTGGTATATTGCATGACTTCGTCTTGGATATCATACTATTTTTCTTGCGTATCTATTTTATGTGTGCATGTTTCTTTGTGGATAAATATCTTTGTGATATTGCCCACTTAGAGAAACTTATACACATAAGAGATGATACATCTCCTTTTGATATCTTATTTATTTATTGCGTGTTGATTGGTCATGCTAAGCAATATAATTCATTGAAGACTATGATGATGCTTTTTGCTCATCCTTGTAATAGTCTTATAATATGCTTTATCATGCCTTTCACATATCCTCTTGGTTGAGCCTTTTTATTATGGTGCCTCTTACTTGTTGCTCAACTATTTGTTTATTGCAAGTGTTTAGCTTACTTTTCTATCTATGATCTATTACAAATGTTTGTGTTTTAAATGAGGGAGTGAGGATTCCATGTTATGCATATTGTATTCAAATGCAACATTTTATTTTATGCATGTACCTTGGGGAGCTTCCTCATTTGATTTAGAACACTATCTTGTGGTGATCATTAGAGTTTGATTCACTTGGTATCTTTTGTTTTTGAATGATATTATGGGAGTGATGATTCCATGTTTGTTCACTTTATACTCCAATGCAAATTGTCTAGTTTTATGCACAAACCTTGGGGAGCTTCCTCATATTATTTAGAGCAATCTTCTTGATCTTATCATAATATCTATCTTTCTTTTGGTATCTTCCTTGTGGTTCATTTGGTTGCTTGCTTCATTTGTTGAAGCTTCTTGACTTTGTTATCTTTTTGCAATCTTTGATCCTATCTATAGTGTGATTCCTTCCGAATATTCGTCATTGGATATATGCATTTGATTCCACTCAAATTATGAGAAATGCACACGCTATGGAGGAACTCTCACTATATTGGCCTTCTAAATTTTTCACCCATTTCGGAAATTGGTGCCAATGGGGGAGAAGTTTGGAGGGTTTAAGGGAATTTGGTTATGTCTTTGCTTTGTGCTTAAGCATGTGCCTTTATTGCATTGCATCTTGTTGCTTTGCATAGTTGAATATTTAGAGGAAACTCCACTAGGCTTTGAATGCCAATATATGCAATGAAAGTCAAGATCATTCACACATGCATATATTATAGGGGAGTTTGCTCTATATATTCAACTTATTTGTTACTTAAATTCCTTATATAAACCCTCTCAAAGAGATTGTCATCAATTACCAAAATGGGGGAGATTGAAAGTGCATGGAGCCCCCATGTGTGGTTTTGGTAATTAATGACAATCCCTATGGACTAATGTTTGCATTGAGTTATATTTGTAGGAGTTGTCCATAGGCAATTCTTGAACCATATGTTGGCTTCAAGGTTGCAATAAGAAGAATTTGATGAAGGATATCAAGTGTCAAGTATGTCTTGAAGATGAAGATGAAGTGAGCCGTCAAGTTACTTCAAGACATCAACATGTTTGTATTAGGTTGCAATAAGAAGAAATTGATGTAGGATATCAAGTGTCAAGTATGTCTTGAAGATGAAGATGAAGTGAGCCCTCAAGTTACTTCAAGACATCAACATGATGAAGAATGAAGAAATGAAGTGCAAGTTCAAGATGAGCCAACTCGAAGAGTTCATAAGCTTGAAGCTTTCCATGGAGAAATGAAGTGCAAGTTCAAGATGAGCCATCTCGAAGAGGTCCTTTGCTTGAGTCTTGCCATCCATATGGTGATCACGGATATGTGAATATGCGCCGAAGAAGAAGCTCTCCCATGGTGGATTATGGGGGAGCAATCCACATGGTGGTCATGGTTATGTGAAGATGCGCCGAAGAAGAAGCTCTCCCATGGTGGATTATGGGGGAGCAATCCACAAGACTTCGTCAAGCAAACACAAGCAAGAAAGGCGTTCCATCTTGTTGAGGTCAAGATCGTCGTCATCGAGCTCAAGTGGAATGCGCAAGTATAAGGTTTGCTTTTGATAGGGTTTCTTTCTCACCGGTCTCATAGTGTAGTTGGAGACCGGTTTATAGTTTAGTTGCCGTACTATCAAGAGGGCTCTCGAGTGAGTAACTCGATCGTATCGTTCGGAGAGAGCTCAAACCTTTGCATCCTTGCATCATCTTTCTTGGTTGTTATTTGGACCTTATCCATGTGATGTTTTAGAGCTTGTGCTTATTCTCATGACAAGCTCTAGTTCATCGAAAACGGATTTCGCATAGATCACTGGTTGCGTTTTCGAGTTTGGTTCATCATCTTACTTTGTTTTATTTGGATCTTATCCATGTGATGTTTTAGAGCTTGTGCTTATTCTCATGACAAGCTCTAGTTCATTGAGAATGGTTTTTCCATGGGCAACTTGTTGCATTTTCAAGATTGGAGGTTTTACCGGTATGTCTTTTTGAGATAGGTCAAACCTTTCATCATTTGTTTCTATCCTCCTTTGCTGGACTATGATGTTTCTATGCATATTGTTGTAGATCTCGTTGTTGTGATTTCAACGAGCCCAAGATCATCGAAATCGGAGTCCGGATGCAAAAGTTATGCCCGTTTTAGTTTTGGTGTTTCGCGGTTGCTTAGGCCGGATATTTCGGAAATATCCGGCCCCCTCGAAATCGGCTAAGGACCTGAGGAATTGCTGCTCAGTATAGGGGCCGGACATTTGCCCGGATTTTGACCAGGTTTTGTCCCAGAGGCCGGATTATCCGGGGGGGGGGGGGATTATCCGGCCCTTACTTAGGCCGGATTATCCGGCCCCGGTTTTGACCAACGGCTCGATTTTCTTGGGGGGTATAAATACCCCCCTTCTTCCTCCTTGGGCTGTGGCTTCTCTCACTCTCTCTCTCCTCCATTGTTGAACTAGAGAAGCTTGCACTATCTCTCAATCCTTCCATGATTCTTGCCCCCATTTGAGGGAAAAGAGAGAGGAGATCTAGATCTACATTTCTACCAATCAAATCCATCTCTTTGTGAGTGAAACTCTCTAGATCTAGATCTTGGTGTTCTTTGTGAATTCTTTTGTTCTTCCTCTCTTATTCCCCCAATAGCTTTTGTAGCTTTGTTGGAATTTGAGAGAGAAGGACTTGAGCATCTTTGTGGTGTTCTTGCCATTGCATTTGGTGCATCGGTTTGAGTTCTCCACGGTGATTCGTGGAGGTGAAAGCAAGAAAGTTGTTACTCTTGGGTTCTTGGAACCCTAGACGGATTCTAGGCCTTTGTGGCGGTTTGTTGGGAGCCTCCAATTAAGTTGTGGATGTGTGCCCCAATCTTTGTGTAAGGCCCGGTTTCCTCCTCGAAGGAAATCCCTTAGTGGAACCGTGACCTAGGCCTTTGTGGCGAGGGTCACCGGAGATTTAGGTGAGGTGCCTTCGTGGCGTTCGGTGTGTGGTGTGAGTACCGCATCTTGGGTTGAGGCCTTTGTGGCGTTGGTGTGCATCGAGCAACCACACCTCAAGGTGAGCCTCTTGTGGCGTTCGGGAGCACTAAACAACCGCACCTCTCCACCGGAGATTAGCACTCGCAAGAGTGTGAACTCCGGGATAAATCATCGTCTCCCGCGTGCCTCGGTTATCTCTATACCCGAGCTCTTTACTTATGCACTTTACCTTGTGATAGCCATCGTGCTTGAAGTTATATATATCTTGCTATCACATACTTGCTTGTATTGATTAGCTTAAGTTGTTGGTGCACATAGATGAACCTTTGCTTAGAATAAGTTGTTGGTGCACATAGGTGAACCATAGTATATAGGCTTTGGGCTTGACAAAGTTAACGCTAGTTTTATTCCGCATTTGTTAAGCCCATCTCGTAAAAGTTTTAAACCGCCTATTCACCCCCCCCTCTAGGCGACATCCGTGTCCTTTCAGCCTCTTCACCAAAGAGGGCGAGGGTAGAACCAGCCAAGGAGCCTATCTTGTTCACTGGTGGCTCTACGACACCTTCATTGGATGATGTAAGTTATTCGTTCTCCTTTTCCCGAACATTTCAGCATTTGTCGCCTCCCCTTTGTTTCTTGCTTAAGTCCTGTCGAGCTTTTCCTTCCTATATTGACTCTTCTTTTTATTTTGATCTTCCCCTCAGCCTTTGATGAAGGAGTTTATTCGCCTCGGTACCCAATTCGTCGGGTATCGTGACCATGCCGCGAGGCTTGAAGGTACTCCATTATCTTGTACCTGCTTTTTCTGCTAAACGCCTTCCATTATTTTGTCATAACATTTGACTGTCGTTGATTATCCCAGAAAATCTTGCGGAGTCAAACAAGCGTGCTGACGCTCTTGCTACCAAGTTAGAGCAAAGCGAAAATGCTCGCAAGAAAGCTGAAGCAGATGTTGCCGCCGTCGAAGATCTTCGAAAGAGACTTCATGACGCGGAAACTTCTCTGAGCAAAAACATAACTCAGCAGTCTGCTCGCGAAAAAGAAATCCTTACTCGCTTGGAGTCGCAGAGTCGTCGTTTTGTTAGTAAGTGCTCAGATCCCTTGCTTTTTCCTTGTGTCGTCTTTGTTCCCTCTTTTCTTTGACCAACTCTTTTTTACTTTATTCAGGGAGAACAGATCAAGAATATGAGCTGGAAAACCCTGAAGGTGACCAACTCCTTGACGCGCTTTCTCTTCTTGAGATCCACGGAGATGAGGCCCGCAACGGCCTTGCTGAAGCTAAGATCGGCCTGTCGCGGCTTTTCCCATACTTCTTCAAGAAGAAGGAGGCACCTGCGACTTTTCTTGCTCTCGCCAAGTGCTTCAATTCTCAAGAAGACCTTGGACTCCAACTTCGCCAAGAAGGGTTGAAAGTTGGTGTTGAAGGTACAATCGCCTTGGTTGCTGACAGCCAGCAAGAAGTCGACTGGGCAAGAGTTGGCAACACGGAGGAAATGGAGATGAAGAGGTGGCAGTCGCTGATTAAAGTTGCCAAGCCTAACTCGAAGAAGATCCTCGCCTACCTCGGATACAATCCAACTCCTGCTCCCAGTTCATCGAAGCCGGAGGTCAAGTAGACCACATTGTCTTCTCTTTTAGTTTTAACTCTCTTTTGACATTGTCGCCCTGGTAGTTTTGGCGGCAACTGCTTCAGGAGTTCACTAGGGACTTCTTTTGTAATAGCCATGTACATACTTCGAGGATCAATGGAAATCTATCTTTGCTTGATGATTGATGTCGAAATTTTATTTTTCAGTTGATTTTTGACAACTATACTGCAACTCCTCGTCCTTCCGATGTTTTTCCTACTTCGTCCTGTTTGAAGAAGACACATATTGCTCGCGAACTTTCTGAAGATTCCTCGACGAAAGGTTCGGCACAAGACTTGGAAGAACTTCGCCAACAGCTCCAGTCTATCAAGAGACAGTCACTTATGGTAATGGAGCACTCTCGGAAATCATCCGAGAGGGAAAAAATTGCGCTTCAACAGGCTCAAGATGCTATAGCTGAAAAGGAAACTGCGGTTTCTGAGGCTGCTGAAGCTTCTCGACGAGAGAATTTCATGCTTGAGCTAATGCTTGATGCCAGCTTGGATATGACAGGTACGCTTCATTAACTTGGTCATGCTTGATTTTTCTCTTGCTGTCTTCTCTTTTCCTGCTGATTCTTTTGCTAATACAGGTTCTTTTTTGGACACTGCTGCCGAGGATGAACGTGTTGAGGCTCGATCCAATGCGCTTCTCAAACTTGCACTGGAGCATGGTTCCAACTTTTGGGGTACACCTGAACGTACCCGCCAGATTGTCAGATTTCAAGATCGCGCGGGTCAGGTCCGCGAATTTCTCGACTTCTGTACAAGGACATTGTCCTTAGTTTACCGCACTATGTTCACACGCAATGAGATGCCAGAGACCCTTCCAGTTTTGATGGATAAATTTCTAGATGCCCCTCGAATCCACGGATTTGTGTGGGCCCAACTATCTGCCGGCGCCAAGTTTGCTATGATGATGATAAAAATCTGCTATCCCAAGTTTGACATGAGTCAAATTGTTACCAACCTTCGCCATGAACATTAAAAGCTAAGAACACATGTGTTCATATGAACCAGCGGAGCGTGTCTCTCTCCCACACAAGCATGTATTTATTCAGAGAATAAAAATAACAAAACAAAAATAAAAGCACACAGACGCTCCAAGTGAAGTACATAAGATGTGACCGAATAAAAATATAGTTTCAAGAGAAGAAACCTGATAAGTTGTCGATGAAGAAGGGGATGCCTTGGGCATCCCCAAGCTTAGACGCTTGAGTCTTCTTGAAATATGCAGGGGTGAACCACCGGGCATCCCCAAGCTTAGAGCTTTCACTCTCCTTGATCGTAGTATATCATCCTCCTCTCTTGACCCTTGAAAACTTCCTCCACACTAAACTCAAAACAAACTCATTAGAGGGTTAGTGCATAATCAAAAACTCACATGTTCATAGGTGACACAATCATTCTTAACACTTCTGGACATTGCTCAAAGCTACTGGAAGGTAATGGAACAAAGAAATCCACCCAACACGACGAAAGAAGCAATGCGAAATAAAAGGCAGAATCTGTCAAAACAGAACGATCCGTAAAGACGAATTTTATTGAGGCACCAGACTTGCTCAGATGAAAATGCCCAAATTGAATGAAAGTTGCGTACATATCCGAGGATCACTCACGTAAATTGGCATAATTTTCTGAGTTACCTACGAGAGAATTAGGCCCAGATTCGTGACAGACAAGAAATCTGTTTCTGCGCAGTAATCCAAATCTAGTATGAACCTTACTATCAAAGACTTTACTTGGCACAACAATGCGATAAAAATAAGATAAGGAGAGGTTGCTACAGTAGTAACAACTTCCAAGACACAAATATAAAATAGAGGTACTGTAGCAAAATAAACACATGGGTTATCTCCCAAGAAGTTCTTTCTTTATAGCCATTAAGATGGGCTCAGCAGTTTTAATGATGCACTCGCAAGAAATAGTAGTTGAAGCAAAAGAGAGCATCAAGAGGCAATTTCAAAACAAATTTAAGTCTAACATACTTCCTATGCATAAGAGTCTTGTAAATAAACAAGTTCATGGAGAGCAAAGTAATAAGCATAGGAAGATAGAACAAGTGTAGCTTCAAAAATTTCAGCACATAGAGAGGCATTTTAGTAACATGAAAATTTCTACAACCATATTTTCCTCTCTCATAATAACTTTCAGTAGCATCATGAGCAAACTCAACAATATAACTATCACATAAAGCATTCTTATCATGAGTCTCATGCATAAAATTATTACTCTCCACATAGGCATAATCAATTTTATTAGTAATAGTGGGAGCAAATTCAACAAAGTAGCTATCATTATTATTCTCATCATCAAATATAGGAGGCATATTGTAATCATAATCAAATTTATCCTCCATAACAGGCGGTAACAAAAGACTACTATCATTATAATCATCATATATAGGAGGCAAAGTATCATCAAAGTAAATTTTCTCCTCAATGCTTGGGGGACTAAAAAGATCATGCTCATCAGAACCAGCTTCCCCAAGCTTAGAATTTTCTATATCATTAGCAACAATGGTGTTCAAAGCGTTCATACTAATATGTTCCATAGGTTTTTAAATTTTCGCATCAAACCATCCATGTCTTAAATCAGGAAATAGAATAAGAAGCTCATTGTCGTCCATTATGCTAAACTAGTGTAAACAAGAAACAAAAAGATGCAATTGCAGGATCTAAAGGAAATAGCTTCGAGTACTTACAACGGCGAAAATAGCTTAGTAGCCGAGATCCGGAGTGTGAGTACCTTTTACCTTTCCTCCCCGGCAACGGCGCCGTGAAAATAGCTTGATGTCTACGGGTGCTTCTATTCTTGTAGACAAGTGTTGGGCCTCCAAGAGCAGAGGTTTGTAGAACAGCGAGCAAGTTTCCCTTAAGTGGATCACCCAAGGTTTATCGAACTCGGGGAGGAAGAGGTCAAAGATATCCCTCTCATGCAACCCTGCAACCACAAAGCAAGAAGTCTCTTGTGTCCCCAACACACCTAATAGGTGCACTAGTTCGGCGAAGAGATAGTGAAATACAAGTGGTATGAATGAATATGAGCGGTGGCAACGGCACCAGAAAAGTGCTTTGCCCAGGACAGTAACGCAGCAGTAGTAACGCAGTAAAACAGTAAACAAGCAGCGATAGCAGTATTTAGGAACAAGGCCTAGGGATTAGACTTTCACTTGTGGACACTCTCAACTTTGATCACATAACATAATAGATAAATGCATACTCTACACTCTTTTGTTGGATGATGAACACCATTGCGTAGGATTACACGAACCCTCAATGCCGGAGTTAACAAGCTCCACAATTCAATGTTCATATTTAAATAACCTTAGAGTGCATGAAAGATCAACACGACTAAACCAAGTACTAACACAAGCATGCACACTCGTCACCTTCACACTATGTAGGAGGAATAGATCACATCAATACCATCATAGCAATAGTTAACTTCATAATCTACAAGAGATCACAATCATAGCCTACGCCAAGTACTAACACGGATGCACACACTCGTCACCATTACACCGTGCAGGAGGAATAAACTACTTTAATAACATCACTAGAGTAGCACATAGATAAATTGTGATACAAAACACATTGCAATCATAAAGAGATATAAATAAGCACTTCACTATGCCATTCATAACGGTGAATAAGTATTCTGTGAAATATAGCCTAAGAGACCCACACGGTGCACACACTGTCACCTTTACACACGTGGGACAAGGAGTCTCCGGAGATCACATAAGTAAAACCCACTTGACTAGCATAATGACATCTAGATTACAAGCATCATCATATGAATCTCAATCATGTAAGGCAGCTCATGAGATTATTGTATTGAAGTACATAGGAGAGAGATTAACCACATAGCTACCGGTACAGCCCCGAGCCTCGATGGAGGACTACTCCCTCCTCATGGGAGACAAGCAGCGTTGATGAAGATGGCGGTGGTGTCGATGGAGGAGCCTCCGGGGGCACTTCCCCGTCCCGGCGGCGTGCCGGAACAGAGACTCCTGTCCCCCAGATCTTGGCTTCGCGATGGCGGCGGCTCTGGAAGGTTTCTCGTACCGTGGCTTTTTCGTCTCGAAGTTTTAGGTCTGGGACCTTTATATAGGCGAAGAGACGGAGTCGGAGGGTCAACGGGGCGACGACACCATAAGGCGGCGCGGCCAGGGCTTGGGCCGCGCCGGCCTATCATCTGGGGCCTGTGTGGCCCCCCTCTGGCGACTCTCGGGTGTTCTGGATGCTTCCGGGCAAAATAGGAACCTGGGCGTTGATTTCGTCCGATTCTGAGAATATTTCCTTACTAGGATTTCTGGAACCAAAAACAGCAGAAAACGAGAACCGGCCCTTCGGCATCTCGTCAATAGGTTAGTTCCGGAAAACGCATAAATATGACATAAAGTATGCATAAAACATGTAGATATCATCAATAATGTGGCATGGAACATAAGAAATTATCGATACGTCGGAGACGTATCACGCCTCTACAATTATGTTTCTGATTGTGCGTGTCCCTAAGGGGTGCCCCTGCCTGGCTTTATATATCAGCCAAGTTAGGGTTTACAATAGTCCTTATAGGATTCATATTGGAGTCTTCTTTCCTTGTAGTCCAAGTTGAGGCGCGTGCATGTCCAGCTTGTCGAGTCCTCGTGTTGGTCCACCTTCATAGTTTGCACCGGGTATGGCAATGTCGAGTACCTGAAGGGTTATGCCCACGTCACCGCCCGCTCCTCCTCTGCTTCCTTCTCCGCTTCAGCCAGGTCCACGGCGTCCCTGACCGGGTGGAGGAGGTCGGTGCTGTCGTCGGAGTCGAACCCGTCGTCGGAGCTCGAGGCCGGGGGAGGTGGAGTGGGAGGTGAAGGTGGAGGTGGAGGCGCGGCAGCCTGGCCGCGCCCGGCGCCGCTCATGGTGGATCTACCGAGTGGCGCTACGGCGGCGGTGGCTAGGGTTTAGTGCGGAGGAGATGAGATGCCGGCGCCCTGTTTATATAGGTCGGAGGCACGGCGACCGGCTGCGCCACGCGGGGCATCGCCATTACTACGCGCGGCACGCGAGGCGGCCCGCGACCGCCGAAGCGACGCCTCGCCGCCGCGATGCGGCGGAGAAGATGCATCGACGGCTGCGTGCCGCTAGGCCGCCCACGTCTACTAGGCTGCGCACGCTCGCGAAAGCCGAGGCACGCCATGAACGCGGCCCCGCAAAGGCTGCGCGCGCCGCCCGCAAGTAATGCCGCCGAAGACGAAGCGAGTTGTGCCGGCCGGGCCCGTGCCAGGACCAAGCGGTCACTTTGCGCGTCCGCGCAGCGTCCGCCGAGACGCAAACCTGTCGCATATTTGGGCCAGGTTTGCGTCTCTGCGGACGGCCCGGTCACTTTGCGCTGCGCCGCTGGAGGTGGTGCACGACGCATTTTCGGTCACGGCGGACACAAACGGTCGCTCAGCGTCCGTTTGCGTCGCACCGCTGGAGATGCCCTAAGGGTCTGTTTGTTTGGGCTGCAGCTTCTGAAAAGCAGCTGTAGCTGGTGAGTTGTGAAAAAACAGCTGTAAGAAGCAGCTGTTGGAAGTAGAGAATTGATGTTTGGTAGAAGTGCTTTTTATGACTGCTGCTGTTGGTTTTATGAATGAAATGTCCAAAATGCCCCGAATGCCGAAGATGTCGTATAGATGTGATTTGAAACGAATTAGCTATTTCGAACTGTTTTATTACTAAATTACCACATTTAATAACTAAATTATATTAATTTACTTTTTTTGCTAAAATAATTTTAAATATGCTTTGTATTGGAAATTTTTATAGTGTTTTGTTAGAATTTATTTTAACTTTTGTCATTTGGCATTTGGATTGTGAATGATTTAAGCTTAATATACATGATGTTTAGAATTTATGTAGATCGTTTCTTTACATCCATCCATACATCCAACAGATCCACCGAACAGAGTCGCTAATATACATCAAATCTGAAGTGAATCAAATCTGAAGTCAAGGGTACATCCAACGACCATACATCCATCAATTGCACGTGTATACAGGCTGACGAACACTTGAGCGCCACGGACACAGCTGGACGGGAGGATGATAGGGACGAGCTACAGTTACCGATGGTGAGGATGGGGACGAACTCCACTCCAACGGGGTCGGAGCAGTACCTTCCCGAGATGCGCACGGGGATAGCAGCAGACGATGGAGGCGAGGCGGCGGCGGCTGTATCCGGCGGCGATGGGAACGAGGTCAGCCTGCCTGAGCGGATGAGGATGGCGCCGATTCCCTTTTTCATGACCCGATTCCTTTGGAGGGGAGAAGCAGCATCTGCGCGGAGGAGTAGATACGCTGCTGGGCGGATCTCACGGCAACAGCAGTGCGCCGGAGGGTTGCGAACGAGGCCGTCGATTTGGGGACGAGATCCACCGACGACGACGAGCTACACCGCGGCGGGAGTCGGACGAGGCCGGGAACGGAGGGTGGGTGGCGAGCTCGGGCGCTGGCGGCAGAGAACGGCGGCGGCGGCGGCGGCGCCGGCGGCGGAAACCCTAGCCTGCCATGGCTCGGAACGTGGAGGAGGATGGTGCGCGGGGGGAAATGGGGCTCGGGGCGGTTCGGTTCGACCGAATAGACGAGGCTGGTCGGTTTATAAGGGAGTGGCACAAATTTTGTAAATGTGCTGAAGTGTTGAGGGTAGTTCAGTCCACACCCACTCGGGAAGCAGGTAAAAGCTCGGGAAGCAGGTCGGAGGCTGCTTCCGCGCTCGCAGCGGTTCCTAGTTCATTTTCTCTGAGCGCTTCAAAGCGCTTTTCAATTTCTAGTTGTTTGTTTGGGCTTCTGCTTTTGGACCTTAAAAGCAGAAGCAAAAGCCCAAACAAACAGGGCCTAAGACACCAGAATCAGGCACGGCAACATCCTTGCACGCACGTCCAGTTCAGGCATTCAGCTCACTGGTTGATTAACACATGCATTTCAATGATCCAGACTTCCACAGCACAATGAAGCAACTGAGACCTCACTGATTTTTTTTTTTGAACACAAGACGGGGTCAACGACCCCAGCGGAGCATCTTTCATTGAAACACACATGGCAGGTACAAATTACAGTAAGATCCCTTATCATCTCTTGCCCTAAAGAACCAACTATTTCAAGAAGAGACCCTACAATTTACACAAAGCACCCTAGAAAGAAATGTAGAAAAGCAATCAAGGGCCTTGGTGCCTCTGCCACCGTGCGCCGGCGAGCTCGAGGTGTCTCCGCCGAGCTCAGAGAGCTGTATGCCCGAAAGCCCTACTCCGGCGAGAGGATCCCGTTGCTGGCAACCTCCAGGAGACTGGGGACGAACCACTTGGGCTCCTAAAGGCGTCGAGCACCAGCAGCTAGATCGGAGGTTGAGGATGGGTCACCTTGTTGACCGAGAATCACGGCGACAGACTTGGTCGCCGCATGTTGCGCTCGGAGAAGAAATCCTGCTCCAGGACACCCGCCCGTCGATCTGTCAACCACGACGCCGAGGAGGATTTCCTCCTCTTTTCCACCACCATGGTGGCCAGGAGAAAGAGAAGATCCGGGCCAGCTCCGCCCAGATCAAGAGGAAGGCAGTTGAGCTTTATTTGGGGGGTCGTGGTAGCGCCGCCGCCGTCTGCCTCCGGCTCCCACCAACGGAGCGCCGCGACCAGCCACCACACCACCACAGGCCACCGGGAGCAGCCCGAGCTCCACCATGGCCAAGCCCCCAAGGGCATAACGCCATACTCCACATTGATAGAACCTAAAACTAGACTAGATCTACAACTATACCTAATCCTAGCCGGCCGGAGTAGGCCTCAGATCTGGCCAACGGACCGTCAAGGTAGCAGAGGGAGAGAGGGGAGGGGGGGGGGGAGAGAGAATGAAGCGTTCGTGGATTTGGTAGTGCAAGAACAGCCTCACTGATGAAAGTAGGATCGATTTCACATCGGCCTGGCTCTTTCAGCTTGCGATGCCCATGGATCATGCTAGCTGGTCTAGCTTGCTTTTGGAGTCAAAGTCGGTTTTGACCCAAGCACTATGTACGAGCGGTGAATATCTTCCGTTTGTCGTGGCAAAAACAGTGCCACTTGCGTTGCAAAGCTGCAGGGAATTTCTTTCCAAACGAGCGAGGTACACTGACAGTGAGCTATTCCCACCAGCATCACTTAATTTCCTTCAAACAAAATGGATGCATGTATAGTATTCCCTCTTTTCACAAATATAAAAAGTTTTAGACACTGCAAAGTGAACTAGATACACACTTCAGTAAGTGAATCTACATACTAAAAGTAGATTAGATACATACCAAAATAAATGAATCTACTAAAATCTAAAATGTCTTATATTAGTGAACAGAGGCAGTATTACATGCTACCTTCGATGTATACTAGTCGCTAGTTTATTACAAAGTTATACTAGAACAAGAACAACTAATATGAAACAGAGGGAGTACTTGTTATCCTGTCAACATGTTAACTCTCCTCTTTTTCCCGACAAAAGGTGCTTTATTACTCAAAAAAATTATACCACGGTGATATAGTTAAGAAGAGCTTACATCCGACCTTTAAATAGCTAAGATACGAACAACCGCATAAATTCAACATAAGAGGAAAAAATAAAATGCAATGCAAAATACAAAAGTCTATCAAAAGCACATTTAATGTTGAAGGCCGTCAACCACGTGAGATAAAAATATCCCTCACCATATCCTTCAAACAAGTTTTGTTCTTCACACGCTGCACAGATGCCTATAAACGGGGAAGTAGGAAATATGCCGTCACACGCTGCTAGAATAATTTAGCATGTTGGCATTATATTTCTTAAATTTTGACCCTACTAGCGCGGACAATTTCTCAAGTTGGAACATCAGCCACTCGTTCTAGTCTGCAGACTACAACCGTGATTTTTGACCCAAAATCACCCTATGGACTTATAGGCATTCATGTACTCCGTACATATATTAGTGGACGTATACATACTCAATGGATGGACGATTTCATTGGGTGGGATCATGGGAGACAACCAACCACACGTGGACCGGCTATAATGATGGAGAAACTGAGATAATGGAACTAACACTAACCCGCAACGGCAAATGCGACGCCACATCGTCACGCGCATATGGACCTTTCCAGGCGTACAAGTTGTATACAGTAGGAACGTAACGATATTCCTTCTGTAGTCAACGGGGTGCACCGATCTATTTGTTTTGGCGTACTCGACCCGTCGCTGATGTGATCGTTACGGAACTACGGGCACACTTATTTTCTACCACGAATTTTCTATTTTTCTTGAACTTGAAGGCAGTAACTTGTATTTGCAGCAACAAATTGTGCATATATGACGTACCCAGGGACAAGGTCACGTCGAAAATTAAAAGCTGACACACACCGTACCTCGTCTTGTCGTAATCTACGGCCGATGCCGTCAAAGGTATGGAACTAGCCAGCTCGATAGCCGTCGGTCCATCACCTACGTCGAAGGAACGGCAAACATATCCGTCATGCATGTTCGTGCAACTCTCCGATCGAACGGTTGAAGGGATGTGATCCAGTGGGCTCCCAAAAAACAAACCAAATTCAAATTCGTAAGCTCTAGTGTCATGATTTCAATTTAAATTTTAGCTAAAACCACCATAACATTTGTTACGGGCCGGAGAAAGGGGAAAGTACTCACTTTCTTGAAACATGGTTTCGCCCCATCATATTAATATAGCAACCACGTCAATATAAGAGTTTGAAACAAAGGAAATGCTAGGTAACAACACAAACTTATCCAAAAAAGAAAAAGAATAAAGGCTATGGTGAAGTGACAACACGATGATGAACTGCCACCATTGTGCCCTCTGTCTTTGCCCTACCACGTTCCAGGCACCCAGAAGGTCCCCGTGCCAAGCAGCCCATACAGGAAGGGAAGCACCATAAAGACGACGTTGCTACTTGGACCTCCAAGGGTTTCCCCAACACGCATAGTATAGTGGACAAAGAATTCCCACGACACCCTCCTAGAAGGAATGGTGCCACTCGAAGACAGTAAAACCTGGCGCAAGGGAGTACCACCACCGAGCATCACCATCCACCAACATGCACCACCACGACCTTGAGTCACCGTCATCGGTCGCTTCGTGATACCAGCAAGCGGCCTGCAAGACGACGGCACATGACATTATCGGGATGAGAAACAGGAGCCTCGCAGCCAAGCCGAAGGTACCCACCTCCACAGCCGAGAGGCAGTCATCGACCGAACAGAGTAGAGGGGACATTCCAGGCCCTAGTGGGCCTGGCCGAGCCTACATGGGTCCGTAAAGCCCCGACCTCCGTGCTTTAATAAGTAGGTACAACGACGCCGTCGCAGTCCTAGGAACGTCGCCGCCACCACCTCTAGTCAGTCTTCAGTCGTAGAACCTCGCCTAGTCAAGCCCATCTGAGCCCTCCCAAGCCCATATAGAGCCCAAGGTGTGCATACCATGCTAAGCCGGGTGCCGGCGAGAACCCGTTGTTGTGGAGCTCTGCCGCCGAACGTCACCGCCACCAGCATCACCCGGCCGCGCCAGACCAAAGTCTCCTGAAGTGCACCACCGCTAAGGAGGGAGAGGCCCTGACCGGCCCTCCAAGACACGGGGAAGGAAAGGCCGCCCGCGTCGCTCGAGCTTTATCCAGCGGCCCCTATCAGCGGTGACGACATGGGAAGGTGGGTGGAGAAGGGGAGGAGGCTGGGGCTGGGGAGGCCCCTCACCCTCGAGGGGAGGGGGAAGGTTTGGAAGTTGCTATGTTCTAGTAACCACTTGGTCAATGTCTCTATATGGACAAGGAGTATCTACTTAACAGTGTGAAAAACCTAGCAGGACAGTCACCGCACACAGTGTAAAATCATAATTTGGTGCAAGATCATTTAGAATGGTAGAATGCATGCTTTTTCTCATCTCTCAACATATGTTGGAGAATGCAATAGGTATAATTTGTACAATGCATCATCTTTTCTTATCATTCTTAGTAATTAATGAAAATTATTTAAATTTTAGTAATACAATAGTTTATTTTGAGAAACGTAGTACAATAGAAAACTAGTCTTCTCTTATTTTTTTATTTTTTAAGAGATCATCTCTTAGGTAATGGACAGAGCCATTTCATTTTTATTTCTCTCCTCCAGCTAAGCAATATAATTAATAAGGTAAGTATAAAAAAAGTATCATGTGACCCATTGTACATGCGAGGCTCATTTGACGAGCGGCTCAACCCAATTATAATAACTAGAAAATACGGGACACTCTGAAGGAAGAAAAACTCTCACTAATGGAAACCCATGATGTGACCCATTTCTCACCCTTCAGCCACCGCCTCCAAGAAACTCGACCTCCACCTCTGCCTCTACCATAGATCGGTTCCCCCTCCTTCGACCAGACTCGTCGGTGTCGGGAGGGGTGGGGGAACAAGATCTGTGAGTAGATTTTTTTTCATAAATTAGTGTTTTCAATAGATTAGATTAGGGTTTTGATGTTCTTTTTTTTAGCCTCTGCCTCAATGAAGATGCTATCAGCTACAATAAGTGATCTTCTGGGCTTCGTTCGATGATGAGATCTCCTTTCCAATGTCAATGGTGGTGTTGAAAGATTACAGTTCTCTAGGTATGAGCCTTCAAATCTTGCTTCGCCATATCGGTGTTATTTTTCCCTGATATACACTGGTGTTGGTACTCTTGACGATGTTGATTGACTACTTTAATGATTACGCATGTGTACGTAGCCTTGGCATTGCGGCTCAAATTAAAATAATGGGAGAACCTTCGTTGATATTCACAGATCTACGGTTTGGTAACTATCTTTGGCTGCCTTCACATAAGTACAAGATTTTGTCATGAAAGAAAAGAGAGTTTGAAGAACTTGAAGATTTAGTAATTTCTTTTAAACTTTATTTTGTAGTCATTAATGATAACTTGTGTACCTCTATCATGTACTATTTATTGCTATGAATACATATGGTATTGATTGTAAAAAAACTCTCACTGGTTGACTGACTCCATCACCAAGATAACCCAATTTCCCGCTTACCCTTACTATCAAGCAGCAAAGGCAAGTTGTTAATTGTAGGTACATATACTCCCTCCATTTTTATTTGCTTCGCATTCTGGATTTAGCTAAAATAAAAAATGCATATTTTTATAAAAGTATAGGAAAAGGTATCAATATTCATAAAATCAAATATATAATATGAAAGTATATTTTGTGACAATTCTAACATAAGATGTTAATATTTTTTGTGAATATTTGGTTAAATCTTAGAACGTTTGACTTTAACAGAAGCCAAAGCAATTATGAACCAAGTGAGTATGTGTATCAAGCATGTATATTAAACAAAAGGCCGGCCCTGTCTTAATTTAGCAAACAAAAGCCGGCTTTGCTGAACAGAAGAAATGGTAAACGCCTCCACAATCATCGTCATTTTCATACATGTTGAGAAATATATTACTCCCTATGACCCTTCTGGAAAAATATAAGTTAAAAGTCAGAAATCCAATTCGACTCCCGAGTGCATATGCTACCTCTACAAAAAAATTATAATTGGAAGTGTCAACAAAAATTTACAAAAAATTCTATATTTACATCTCTATAATATATGTGAGTTCGCCAAGTTTAATGAAAAAATAATATCTGTGATCTATGTAAAAAAGGATAAAATTTATCTTGTGAATAGTCTTATTCTCAATATTGAATTTTGTCTTTTTCACGCATGCCACATGATAAGTCGATTTTTTCTGAAACGACTTTGTGAGTGTGTAGCATGTGAAGATATACGTGCAAATCTTTGACTTCAGTTTTTCTAAATTTCAAAATATATGTAAAATATATTTAAAAATAAAGGCAACATATGCTTCCATGTTCCAAAACACCACTCCCGTTAAAAGTGTTTCGATTTATTGACCATGTGACAATTATTTAAGACTAGAGGAAATATTATGCTAATAATTGGTGTTATTTTAGTGTGCGCGGACGACGGCGTGGTGTGTATGTCAGCTGTGTTTATAAACAAGGGTAGCTGGGAATAATGCTAACTTTCGAAAGAACAAATTTTCGCCAGACGTGCTATAATTAAACGAGATCAAACATGTGTCCCGGTCACGGGAAATGCATGCCAATGATATGCTCCGGTTCAATCGGTTGGTTAATGCAGCAGCCCTGTGACGGCCGGAGCTACCGGCGACTTCAGTCGCTCGAGTTGATCCGGAGCTACCGGCGGCAAGGGCATTTACAGCGGCCCCATCCAAAAAGACGACCCATTTGTTTCGATTTTGTCTTTTTAGGTCTAATCACGGATAGAAATTTGCATGGTCCAACCTACTAGAATAGTGTCTCGAGCGACGTGACTTATCTGGTTCATGTTGGCCGTTATAGAAGGGGCTAGAATGGCTAAGAAGAGGACGCGGAGCACATGCTAGCCACTGGCTGGAGGGTCCATGAGAACATGGCGCCGCTGTCATGCTTCGTGATCCAAATTTGGTAAACGGATAGGTTGGTCTGTACGAGTTGGTTTGTTTGGATCGCGCTGGAGCATGTATGGTCTATCCATCTATTCGGGTGACTGTTTCGGACAGGGCAGGACCAGTTGGGTCACACCGCTGGAGATGCTCTAAGCTTCACGGGCGACGTGCAGCGCAACACAAATCATCTATCGTGCGTGTCAATCAAATGCATGCACCAACAATTTTGGAGTACAAGTTTCAATATGGTTTGCAAATAAGATTATTTGGGTTGCATATAAGGTCGCACCAACAATTCAATGATGTAGGAATGTCCAAGTCGGTGAGCATGATCCAGTTCTCCTTTGCCATAATATTCGCTTCGGCCTCCAAGATCCTATATTTGGCATCGGCATCCATGAGCCTAACTTTGGCTTCATCTTCGAGGAGCCGAGACTTGGCATTGGGTCCTTCCACCTTAAGATCTCTCATATGAAGATCAAGAAACTCTTCGTCGTAGCCTATTTCTCTTTGCGCCGCCTCTCTTCCCTCTAGGCAATGGCTTCTTCCTTATCGACTATCAACTCCCTCAATGTGTCTTGGAATTCCAAGGGGGAATCTTGGCGGTTGATGTCATAGCACGCCCACTACCGCCTGGCTCGTTAGTTGTAGGCTCGCCAAGGCATTGGCCATCGTCATCAAGGTTTACGGAACCATCCGTTGACGCATTGTCATTGCCCTTCTTCTTCGCCTCCTCGATTTTTTTCCAAAGGGCATAGCTAGTTTCCCACTTTTTGGTATCCTTGATCAATATCCAACAATGACTCAATGTGAAAGCCTTTTTATCATTGGTCGACTTCAAGTACTCCAAAGCGGGAACAACCTACACATATGGAGAACAATCAACTACAAATTCCCACATATATGCAATGTACATTGCAAAGAGAAGAAGAGGTTTTACCATTTCAACGGACAAGAGCCCACTTATTTTCCTTATGTTCACCATCTCGAACAAACCTTGGAACTTGCTACACTAGGCATGGATGAAACCCCATCTCTTTGAAAGGGAGAGATTTTTTCAATCACTAAAGAAGGGGTTTGGTGGGAACTTCCTATGCTCATGGAAGTACTTGGCCACCCGACTCTAATATGCAAACACCTTTTGCTCATCATATTGAGTCTCATCTTAAGTGTACAAGCCATCGTCCTCATGGCCACTGTCATTGATCATGTAAAGCATGATGCCTTCGCCATTGTTCTCCATGAATTCCTACACACAAATTGGCCATGACAAGCCGCGTACACAACCAACTTGCAATGGGAAAGAAATTATGCGAACAAGTTGATTGGCGGTGGCAATCGAAAAGAAATTACCGTCGTGCTAGCCGATGGAAGTTGTTAGCTAGGTTTGGCATGTTCAACGCTTCCTGGTTTATCATCACGATGGCATGTTCTGCGGCTTTCTTCACCAGCAAGTCATGTTGGCCATGGCCCGCATGGCGATGATGTGGTCTTTCTCTTTCTGTCACTTGTCATTGAACCCTGCGACAGCCGCCAGAGCTCTAGCAGCCTCTCTCTGGGCTACGCGCTTCACCGACTTCACCCGACGCTCATCCAGCGTCAGATCCTTGGCAAGCTTCTTCGTCTTGGTCAACTTCTTGACTGCTCTGCCGGCGGCAGACGGCATGGCAGGTGTGGCGGTAGGATCCATCGCTTCCGCGTCCTTTCCCGCTGGCCAAATTTCGGTAGAGGTTTTTTTTTAGGAAATGGAGTGATTTGTGTGCCACTAGCGGGAGGGAACGGGGGCGGTCTAGAGGATGACGTGTGCGCTATCCGGCCCAATGCATCCGAGGCCCAAATTTGTTGGACGAAATGGTCGGTTCGCCCGAGTCGGTCCATTTGGATCGCACTGCTGGAGCATGTGGGGCCCGTTGACCTGTCCGCTCCGACCGTTTTGGACGGGCCAGTACCGAATATGCCGCCACTAGAGATGCCATGAGAGAACACACTAGAACACCACAATCAAGTGAGAAGAGAGGATAATAGGAGAGGTGATTTATCTCTAGATTTTTTTTTAGATTTTATCGGTTTGTCTTCAAGTTGGTGTTTGGAGGCTCAAAGATGCTTTGATTGGCTCCAAACTTGACGAGTTTATTCCTTATTTTGATTACTTCAATATGATTATATAGTTCGAGATTTGGGTCAGTGGGGAATCGATTTTGAGAGCGGTTTTGTGAATTCGGATTGCTGCGGTTTCAGCACATATCAGTTTTGGGAGACGAACAATTTAGGCAGCCAAACGTGTCTGATTGAGCTGATTTTTATAAGTACGTTGGAAACTCATATGTTTGCTTATCTATCAAATTTATTTCTGGTTGGATCTGCGATTTATGAGCAGTTTTCTGTTTACCAAGAGGACATAAACTATATTTGCCTGTGAGCAACGAAGTGAAGTGCGTTGTAATCTCTTGATGTTTTAAAGAAGACTCTATACACAAGTTGATCATAGCAATACTTGCGTGGACCAAGTAGTCCACATTCATGGTTTTTCTCCTCCTCATGTTGAGAAGATTTTCCACGTAAATTCTTGTGTTATTTGTGCAAGTTTTTGTGTGTGTGCGTGTGTGCGTGTTATTATGGTACATATCTATTGGTTGAAACTACTCTTTAAGTTTATATTGTTCACCCAGACTTTTTTTTACAATCAATACCACATATATTCATAATAATAAATAATACATGGTAGAGATACATGAGCTGGCTCTCCGGCTGCGCATTCGGTTAATTTGGTTCGGTTTATACAGTTATTTAGTTAATACAGTCAATACTTCGGTAAATAGGTTTTGTACGAGAATACAGTTCGGTTTCGATAATAACCATTCAACTTCGGTTCGGTTTCGGTAATAACCAAACTAACAAAAGTTAGCGTGATTTTTTGAATATCACATGGTTGTGTATATTGAAGTTCCGTATTTTCTTCCACCAAACAGAACATGTTGCATTTAAAGAAACAAAAAAGGGTGAAATTTTGGTAAAACAAAATTGGGCACTATCAGTACTTGAACTAGCGTCCAATTTGTACATAACATATTGGAGACGAGTTCGTCCAGACAAACGAGCTACCATAGCTTTTGTGAATTGGGGGTACTTCACGTCATATATTAGGTCAGTACGAAATTGAGTTGGGCTGGGAAACGTAATTTTATGTTGGGATGGAAAGTTCGGTTGGTTTTGGTTTAACTGAAATATTTCGGTTTATAACTGAATTAACTGAAGTCCTTACGGTTAGCTATTTTGCTAACTTAAACCTAACTGAGAAACTGAAAAAACTGAAATTAGATTGCACTTCGGGTTTTTTGGGTTCGATTTTTAGTTTCGGTTCGGTTTTGCACAGCCACAACTGTATCCAACGATTACAAAATAAAGTCTAAAAAATACTAGCAAATCTTCAAGGACTTCGAACTCTTTCTTCTTCCAAGACACAATCTTGTACTTTGTCGAAGACAGTCAAAAATATATAACAAACCATAGACCTGTAAATACCAACGAAGGTTCTCCCATAATTTTAATTTGAGCGCAATGCCAAGACTACGTGCACGCGCGCAACCATTAAAGTAGTCAATCAACATCGACAAGAGTACCAACACCGGTATATCAGGGAATAACAACCGATCAACCTTGTCGATGTTGATGGAGAGCCGAGAATATGAAACACCATTATCGAGGACGTAGCAACCGGGACAAAAACTGCGAGGATAATTCTCCTCGTGGCAACCATGAGAAAAGATCCAAGATGGATCTGGCGAAGCAAGATCTGAACACCCATACCTAGATAATTGTAATCTTTCAACACCACCATTGATGTCGGGAACGAGGTCTCGTCGTCGAACGAAAGGCCGAAGATCAATTATTGCAGACGAAGCCATCTCCATTGCGGGGAACCAACAAGAAAACGAAGACTAAAATCCTAACATAGAATACTAAAAAGATTACTTTTATTTAAAACTCCACACATAGATTGAATTTCCCACTCCTCCTGACGCTGGCGAAACCGTCTGGAGGAGAAGGAACCGATCTATGGAGGAGGCTAAAGTGGAGGTAGCTAGGGTTTTTTCTCAAGAGACGGCGGTGGCTGGGGGTCACCCAGGCTTAATGGTATCATGTGAGGTTGCCTATCATCCTATCCTTGACCCCAACACTTTCCACATGAGAACAGAAAGAAACGAACTTAATCAATGTTTTTTTCCGTCAAGGAAAGATCTCTGTATCTAGAAATGCGGAACGTTCGTTTTCTCCTTCGTATTTGTATACAGTGTCATCAGGAAAGTTCCATACTGAGCAAGTCAAAAAATAGTTGCATGTTGCTTTGGCCTGGTCCAACCCCAATCCATACCGTCGCCTAAACCTAATATTTCAATTGAACAAGTTGGTTGGTATGCACGTTTCAAGCAGTCGGCTGTATTTTTTTATTCTTTTTTGTGTTTATGTAGTTTTGTTTTGGCTTTGGTACACACACTTTGTTTTCCCTCCATTTTCATTCATACTGCCTATACAATCAACTTAAATCTTTTCGAGGGAAAGCCAAAAAGGTTAGCTTTATTACTCGGCCACAGAATTTACTGAAGATAAAACTTGGAGTTCATCAACCCAAACAACACATTTAGTAGAACTGATATTTTTTGAACTTATCCACACTTGTTCTTAAAATCTCTATCACGATCATTTTATGATTCATATGAGCGGATCAGTTTAAAATCTCTATCACGGCTTTCTGAAATCAAATTTAGTTGATTTCAATTATATTGTACGATCGAAAAACAATTGGCCACCTGTTTCTCTTCCTCCTCCTCTTTGTCCCGCCATACTGGTGCCTCGTCGGCTCGATGGGCCAACCAACGTCTCTAGTTGCTTGAATTAACATCATGCTAAACATGATTTGTTTCTTGATCAGATTTAGTCAATTTCAATTATATTATAGGATTGAAAACCAACCAGTCACCTCTTTCTCTTTCTCTTCCTTTTCCTCTTCCTCTTCCTCTTCGTCCCGCCTCACCTGTATCGGCCCCAACCTGGTCCAAACTGGTGCCTCACCGGCTCAATGTGCGAGGCCAATTTCGCTACTGGCTTCATCGCCTCAACACCCTTCTGTCACCCAACCGCCAAGACCGACAATCATGACACCTTCATCATGTGTGGTGGCACCCTCCCCCCCCCCAACACACACAGCACGAACCAACCTAAACTCCACGCAAAGCACCTTCGCCGATCATTGCCTCCAACGTCATCACGGCGTCGCTCCGCCCACGGCTCTATGCACACCAATCACGAACTCGAGAACAGTCCACCGGAAGTAGGCGCCGTCGAAAGATAGAAAGAGAAGAAATGGTGAATCCACACATGCTAAGACTTTTCATTGGACCAGCAGCTATCCATCTAGTAAAACTACTCCATTTTGTCCCTGGAGAGTGAAAAGTAATACGGACGAGTAGATATATCCTAGCGTGGCAGCCCGATTTAAGAAACCCACAGCGTGTTTGAAAAAACAGGATCGGTTTTGTCCGTGTGAAAATAACAACACTTTTATTTTGCGATGAGAACTGTTGGACCAAGCAAGCGAGCAAGGCCGCTCCACGACGCACCGAGCCAGCAAAAAGACGGCGAGACTCCTTCTTCCCGACTGCTTTCCTCTTACCTCCCTCGGACCAGCGCTGTCTGGTCTTTATTGCTTGCTTGCTTGAGCCTAGCCTCGGAGCTGAGCTGAACTTGTAGCTGCCGGCCACAGAAATCATAATTGAGCAAGAGATCTCATTGAACAATCCCAACCACCTTCTCCTGCCCGGTTCTTCCCCCCTAATCCACTGGCCGTGGTGCTCGCCGTCGATCTGACTGACTGCCCCAGGAAGGAGGAGGCCGAGAAGAAGATTTAACAGGGACCGCCTGCTTCCTTCCTTCTCAGGTACCTATAACCATTTCTTGCTTCTTTCTCCTTCTTCTTCTCCAATCTACATGTGTTCTTGACAAGTCGTCTCTCGCTGGTCGCTGCCCCTTTTTTTTCTGTTGGTTTCTTCATTTTCTTCACGGGATCATCTGTGTTGGCCACTTTGTTTTTTTTTTTTTTGGGTTCTGGGTGGCTTGATTAGTGGATAGTTTCTTCATCCTGCCTCCGTGCCGTGCGTTGCCGGTTTCTGTGCCTTGATTCGTCAGGTAAGAGAGCCCGGCAGGGGAGAGAACCTCAAGAAAATGGCTTCTTCCAGCTGTGGAAACCAGGGTGGATTGATTTCATATATAGGGACGAATCCACCGCGCGCCGCTTCTTTCGGTGTGAATTTTGCTGATTCCTGGCATTTGCTGGCACCAATACAATCTGATGCAGCGCAGGGCTCCGCGCGCGCGTATGAATTGAAGTAACGGTTGGAAATTTCTGCACATGGGTGTTTGAGGAGCGATGGCTGAATTGTGCCAGATTGGATTTACAGGATTTGTGGGAGACTTTTTTCCGGTTATACAATTTTGACCCTGGGCTAATACTAGTCAGGTTTTAGGCACTACTAGTATAAACGAAGATGGACCAGTAGACTGAAGAAAACGAACGGACCATATTTAATTGAGGGTACTGTATTTATATATATGTTTGAGGAAAGGTGCAACATTTGGTATATTCACTAGAGGTTTGCTGTGG